>NC_060195.1:595000-895000 GCF_021184085.1 Oncorhynchus gorbuscha | reverse complement strand
CCGCCCTCTAGCCTGCGTGTCCGCCCTCTAGCCTGCGTGTCCGCCCTCTAGCCTGCGTGTCCGCCCTCTAGCCTGCGTGTCCGCCCTCTAGCCTGCGTGTCCGCCCTCTAGCCTGCGTGTCCCCTCTAGCCTGCGTGTCCGCCCTCTAGCCTGCGTGTCCGCCCTCTAGCCTGCGTGTCCGCCCTCTAGCCTGCGTGTCCGCCCTCTAGCCTGCGTGTCCGCCCCTCTAGCCTGCGTGTCCGCCCCTCTAGCCTGCGTGTCCGCCCCCCTAGCCTGCGTGTCCGCCCTCTAGCCTGCGTGTCCGCCCTCTAGCCTGCGTGTCCGCCCTCTAGCCTGCGTGTCCGCCCTCTAGCCTGCGTGTCCGCCCTCTAGCCTGCGTGTCCGCCCTCTAGCCTGCGTGTCCGCCCTCTAGCCTGCGTGTCCGCCCCTCTAGCCTGCGTGTCCGTCCGCTAGCCTGCGTGTCCGCCCTCTAGCCTGCGTGATTCGGGCACCTGCAACGCCAAGACGGTGAACCCATAATGAAATAAAAGAGCTGGACATGACCTTGCTTGGTGAAGCACCCCGACCTCCCCCTCCTCGACCCAGTCCTCCACCAGGGGTGGATTAGGATGCAACAAGTGGAACAGAAAGAGAAGGATGAACAGCACCCTGGGATATGGAGCTACGCTAGGCAACAACTTGACAACAAGAGCATGAGCTTTACAAAGAGAGAGAGTCCCGGGGAAGTGAGTGAGGGGCGAGAGACGGGGGGGGGCAGTGTGTTTTAACGACAAGAGCATTCCATATTACCATCATAATAACCATGAGACAAACAGTGGAAATATTAAGAGCCACAAGCTGATAGAAAAATCATTCTCAAATCTCATTTACACAAAACTTTAGGAAATGGAAATAAAGGCCCTAATTTTTATTTGAATGTTATAGTTTTTTCTTGTCATGGCTATGCATCAAAATCTCCCAAAATAGTTTGAGGACACCAGCACCGCTAGCCTGCGTGTCCGCCCTCTAGCCTGCGTGTCCGTCCTCTAGCCTGCGTGTCCGTCCTCTAGCCTGCGTGTCCGTCCTCTAGCCTGCGTGTCCGTCCTCTAGCCTGCGTGTCCGTCCGCTAGCCTGCGTGTCCGTCCGCTAGCCTGCGTGTCCGTCCGCTAGCCTGCGTGTCCGCCCGCTAGCCTGCGTGGCCGCCCTCTAGCCTGCGTGGCCGCCCGCTAGCCTGCGTGGCCGCCCGCTAGCCTGCGTGTCCGCCCGCTAGCCTGCGTGTCCGCCCGCTAGCCTGCGTGTCCGTCCGCTAGCCTGCGTGTCCGTCCGCTAGCCTGCGTGTCCGTCCGCTAGCCTGCGTGTCCGTCCGCTAGCCTGCGTGTCCGTCCTCTAGCCTGCGTGTCCGCCCTCTAGCCTGCGTGTCCGTCCTCTAGCCTGCGTGTCCGCCCTCTAGCCTGCGTGTCCGCCCTCTAGCCTGCGTGTCCGCCCTCTAGCCTGCGTGTCCGCCCTCTAGCCTGCGTGTCCGCCCTCTAGCCTGCGTGTCCGCCCTCTAGCCTGCGTGTCCGCCCTCTAGCCTGCGTGTCCGTCCGCTAGCCTGCGTGTCCGTCCGCTAGCCTGCGTGTCCGTCCGCTAGCCTGCGTGTCCGTCCTCTAGCCTGCGTGTCCGTCCGCTAGCCTGCGTGTCCGTCCTCTAGCCTGCGTGTCCGTCCTCTAGCCTGCGTGTCCGCCCTCTAGCCTGCGTGTCCGCCTCTAGCCTGCGTGTCCGCCTCTAGCCTGCGTGTCCGCCCTCTAGCCTGCGTGTCCGCCCTCTAGCCTGCGTGTCCGCCCTCTAGCCTGCGTGTCCGCCCTCTAGCCTGCGTGTCCGCCCTCTAGCCTGCGTGTGGAGGGAGGGTTCTAGAGGGATCGCATCTTGTAGCTATCCTAAAATAGTCCTGTCACCAATTAGTCAGCACTATGGTCCCACTCTGAGGGTTCTTTAGATAGACAAGCATTCATTAAAAGTGTATCAAAACACAACTTACAGAAAAATCCATTCATTAACCAAACCCTCCTTATAAGGGGAAAGAATAACGCACTGTTTAGCGTTTTTCCTTTAAATACATGTGAACTATAGAAGAGAACTATAGAAGAGAACTATAGAAGAGAACTATAGAAGAGAACTATAGAAGAGAACTATAGAAGAGAACTATAGAAGAGAACTATAGAAGAGAACTATAGAAGAGTACTATAGAAGAGAACTATAGAAGAGAACTATAGAAGAGAACTATAAAAGAGAACTATAGAAGAGAACTACAGAAGAGAACTTGAATAACATTACTGCGCTATATACAGAATCTCAAATGAAATTGCTAAAAACCCCTTCGTATAGTCCCTATACAAGTCATGTCATTCCCTGCTTCAGGAGAGCTGGAGGGAGTGGCGAGGGGCTCCGAGACCCTTCTCTCTGTGTCGTCTCTCACCTCCCCAGTGAAGAAGTGTTGTAAGGCAGCGGCATCGTTCCCAGATCACACACCTCTTATCCCCTACATAGTGCACTACTTCTAACCAAAACCCTAGGGCTCCGGGCTCCATCTAGTGCACTACATAGGAGACAGAGCAGCGTTAGGGAGCGACCTACTGAGACATCGAGGGGGCAGTCTGAGTCACAAATGAAACCATATTCGCTACATTGGTCTAACGTTGCGCACTCAGCCAATATGGATAGTGGATAGTGCACTATGTAGGGCACGCCCTGGGTCCCCCTCCCCTTACAGGTTGCCCTTGGAGGGACCGGGGTTCTTGCCGCCCATGGAGGGGTGGGTGGGATGACCCTGTAGCGCCCCCAGCTGTTGGTACAACCCCAAGAGTTCCATCTGGCTCATCCCGCCAGCTCCCAGCATGCCGTTCATCTGGCTCATCAGCTGGGCCTGGTTGGCCATGGCCATCTGCTGCTCTCTCACCTTCCTGTTGGTGATCACCTTCTGAACGTACATCATTAGCTGTGGAGGGGAGGCAGGGAGAGGTTAGGACTTCTCAGGTTCCATCAGAGAGAGAGTGATGGAGAGAGAGGTCAGGACTTCTCAGGTTCCATCAGAGAGAGATGGAGAGAGAGAGGTCAGGACTTCTCAGGTTCCATCAGAGAGAGATGGAGAGAGAGAGGTTAGGACTTCTCAGGTTCCATCAGAGAGAGACAGATGGAGAGAGAGAGGTCAGGACTTCTCAGGTTCCATCAGAGAGAGACAGATGGAGAGAGAAGTCAGGACTTCTCAGGTTCCATCAGAGAGAGACAGATGGAGAGAGAAGTCAGGACTTCTCAGGTTCCATCAGAGAGACAGATGGAGAGAGAGAGGTCAGGACTTCTCAGGTTCCATCAGAGAGAGATGAAGAGAGAGAGGTCAGGACTTCTCAGGTTCCATCAGAGAGAGATGGAGAGAGAGAGGTCAGGACTTCTCAGGTTCCATCAGAGAGAGACAGATGGAGAGAGAGGCGAGGTGGTGGTCAGCCTGAACGCTAGAAAAAGAAGGAGAGATTAAGATAGCAGGTGGAAAGAAAAGGTGTAAAGTTGTGATCTTACAGTCTGTTGCTTATTGAGGACGTCTCTGTAGACAGCTTCTCTGTGTTTGAGCTCCATCTCTACACTGGCCTGTCTCCCCAGAGCCATGGCCTGGACCTGGGACTCCGTGAGGGCTGGGTTCTCCTTCCACTGGAGAAGATGGGAGAGTGGGGAGAGGAAGAGGGGAGTGGGGAGAGGAAGAGGAGACTGGTCACAGCACGGACAACACACAGTCCTAACAAACCATTAAACATCTTCACACCTGAAGTCTTCAACACAGGTTCTACAGGGGAGAATAAACACTGAAGTGACGGTAGGTAGGACTCCAGCAGCAATACAAAACATGACACACCCCCTCCCTCCCTCTCTATCCCTCCACCCATCCATCCCTCCATTCCATCCACCCCCACCCTCCCTCCACCCACCCATCCCTCCATTCCATCCATCCCTCTCCCTCCCTCCCTCCCTCCATTCCATCCATCCCTCTCCCTCCCTCCCTCCCTCCATTCCATCCCCCTCCCTCCCTCCATTCCATCCATCCCCCTCCCTCCCTCCATTCCATCCATCCATCCCCCTCCCTCCCCCTCCCCCTCCCTCCATTCCATCCATTCCATCCATCCCCCCCTCCATTCCATCCATCCCCCCTCCATTCCATCCATCCCCCCTCCATTCCATCCATCCCTCTCCCTCCCTCCATTCCATCCATCCCCCTCCCTCCCTCCATTCCATCCATCCCCCTCCCCCTCCCTCCCTCCATTCCATCCATCCCTCTCCCTCCCTCCATTCCATCCATCCCCCTCCCTCCATTCCATCCCCCTCCCCCTCCATTCCATCCATCCATCCATCCATCCCCCTCCATTCCATCCATCCCCCTCCCTCCCTCCCTCCATCCCCTCCCTCCCTCCCTCCATCCCCCTCCCTCCTCCATTCCATTCCATCCATCTCCCTCCCTCCATTCCATCCATCCCCCTCCCTCCCTCCATTCCATCCATCTCCCTCCATTCCATCCATCCCCCTCCCTCCCTCCATTCCATCCATCCCACTCCCTCCCTCCCATCCATCCCCCTCCCTCCCTCCCATCCATCTCCCTCCCTCCCTCCCTCCATTCCATCCATCTCCCTCCCTCCCTCCATTCCATCCATCTCCTCCCTCCCTCCCTCCATTCCATCCATCTCCCTCCCTCCCTCCATTCCCTCCATCTCCCTCCCTCCATTCCATTCATCCCCCTCCCTCCCTCCATTCCATCCCCCTCCCTCCCTCCCTCCATTCCATCCATCCCCCTCCCTCCCTCCCTCCCTCCATTCCATCCATCTCCCTCCCTCCCTCCATTCCATCCATCTCCCTCCCTCCCTCCATTCCATCCATCTCCCTCCCTCCCTCCATTCCATCCATCCCCCTACCTCCCTCCCTCCCTCCATTCCATCCATCCCCCTCCCTCCATTCCATTCCATCCATCTCCCTCCCTCCCTCCATTCCATCCATCCATCCCCCTCCCCCTCCATTCCATCCATCCCCCTCCCCCTCCATTCCATCCATCCCCCTCCCTCCCTCCCTCCATTCCATCCATCCCCCTCCCTCCCTCCATTCCATACATCCATCCCCCCTCCCTCCCCCTCCATCCCCCTCCCTCCCTCCCTCCATCCCCCTCCCTCCCTCCATCCCCCTCCCTCCATTCCATTCCATCCATCCCCCTCCCTCCCTCCATTCCATCCATCCCCCTCCCTCCCTCCATTCCATCCATCTCCCTCCATTCCATCCATCCCCCTCCCTCCCTCCATTCCATCCATCCCACTCCCTCCCTCCCATCCATCCCCCTCCCTCCCTCCCATCCATCCCCCTCCCTCCCTCCCATCCATCTCCCTCCCTCCCTCCATTCCATCCATCTCCCTCCCTCCCTCCATTCCATCCATCTCCCTCCCTCCCTCCCTCCATTCCATCCATCTCCCTCCCTCCATTCCATTCATCCCCCTCCCTCCCTCCATTCCATCCCCCTCCCTCCCTCCATTCCATCCATCCCCCTCCCTCCCTCCCTCCATTCCATCCATCCCCCCCTCCCTCCCTCCCTCCATTCCATCCATCTCCCTCCCTCCATTCCATCCATCTCCCTCCCTCCCTCCATTCCATCCATCCCCCTACCTCCCTCCCTCCATTCCATCCATCCCCCTACCTCCCTCCCTCCCTCCATTCCATCCATCCCCCTCCCTCCCTCCATTCCATCCATCTCCCTCCCTCCCCTCCTCCCTCCCTCCCTCCATTCCATCCATCCCCCTCCCCCTCCATTCCATCCATCTCCCTCCCTCCCTCCATTCCATCCATCCATCCCCCTCCCCCCTCCATTCCATCCATCCCCCTCCCCCTCCATTCCATCCATCCCCCTCCCTCCCTCCATTCCATCCATCCCCCTCCCTCCCTCCATTCCATCCATCCCCCTCCCTCCATTCCATCCATCCCCTTCCTCCATTCCATCCATCCCTTCCCTCCCTCCATTCCATCCATCCCCCTCCCTCCCTCCATTCCATCCATCCATCCCCCTCCCTCCCTCCATTCCATCCATCCCTCCACCCATCCACCGCTCTCCCTCCGTCCGTCCCTCTCTGTCCGTCCGTCCGTCCCTCTCTCTCTCCCTCCACTCACCACTCTCCCGATGGTGTCCTCTAGAGATTCTCTGGGGAGGAACTTGAGAGCGTTGGTGGCCTCCATCACCTTCTGACGGCCCTGGTTGATCAACTCCTATAGACATAGGAAAGGGTAACGTTTCTGCCCCAGCCTATCTCAAGGGATGCTGGGAAATCCCAATTAAAACCAGATCCAATAGAAACATCAAAACACACATTCCAGTGGTCCGGCCTTATTTAACCCTCTAAATACACTGCTCAAAAAGATAAAGGGAACACTAAAATAACACATCCTAGATCTGAATGAATGAAATATTTTTATTAAATACTTTTTTCTTTATAACAAAATCACACAAAAATGATCAATGGAAATCAAATTTATCAACCCATGGAGGTCTGGATTTGGAGTCACACTCAAAATTAAAGTGGAAAACCACACTACAGGCTGATCCAACTTTGATGTAATGTCCTTAAAACAAGTCCAAATGAGGCTCAGTAGTGTGTGTGTGGCCTCCACGTGCCTGTATGACCTCCCTACAACGCCTGGGCATGCTCCTGATGAGGTGGCGGATGGTCTCCTGAGGGATCTCCTCCCAGACCTGGACTAAAGCATCCGCCAACTCCTGGACAGTCTGTGGTGCAACGTGGCGTTGGTGGATGGAGCGAGACATGATGTCCCAGATGTGCTCAATTGGATTCAGGTCTGGGGAACGGGCGGGCCAGTCCATAGCATCAATGCCTTCCTCTTGCAGGAACTGCTGACACACTCCAGCCACATGAGGTCTAGCATTGTCTTGCATTAGGAGGAACCCAGGGCCAACCGCACCAGCATATGGTCTCACAAGGCATCTGAGGATCTCATCTCGGTACCTAATGGCAGTCAGGCTACCTCTGGCGAGCACATTGAGGGCTGGCGGCCCCCTAAAGAAATGCCACCCCACACCATGGCTGACCCACCGCCAAACAGGTCATGCTGGAGGATGTTGCAGGCAGCAGAACGTTC
Source organism: Oncorhynchus gorbuscha (assembly GCF_021184085.1). Classification (NCBI taxonomy): domain Eukaryota; kingdom Metazoa; phylum Chordata; class Actinopteri; order Salmoniformes; family Salmonidae; genus Oncorhynchus; species Oncorhynchus gorbuscha. The sequence continues at coordinate 887,875 of NC_060195.1, read as the reverse complement.
TCTACGGCCTCTCCAGACTCTGTCACGTCTGTCACATGTGCTCAGTGTGAACCTGCTTTCATCTGTGAAGAGCACAGGGCGCCAGTGGCGAATTTGCCAATCTTGGTGTTCTCTGGCAAATGCCAAACGTCCTGCACGGTGTTGGGCTGTAAGCACAACCCCCACCTGTGGACGTCGGCCCTCATACCACCCTCATGGAGTCTGTTTCTGACCGTTTGAGCAGACACATGCAAATTTGTGGCCTGCTGGAGGTCATTTTGCAGGGCTCTGGTGTTCCTCCTGCTCCTCCTTGCACAAAGGCGGAGGTAGCGGTCCTGCTGCTGGGTTGTTGCCCTCCTACGCCCTCCTCCACGTCTCCTGATGTACTGGCCTGTCTCCTGGTAGCACCTCCATGCTCTGGACACTACGCTGACAGACACAGCAAACCTTCTTGCCACAGCTCGCATTGATGTGCCATCCTGGATGAGCTGCACTACCTGAGCCACTTGTGTGGGTTGTAGACTCCGTCTCATGCTATCATTAGAGTGAAAGCACCGCCAGCATTCAAAAGTGACCAAAACATCAGCCAGGAAGCATAGGAACTGAGAAGTGGTCTGTGGTTATCACCTGCAGAACTACTCCTTTATTGGGGGTGTCTTGTTAATTGCCTATAATTTCCACCTGTTGTCTAAACCCCTACAACTCATCCAGAACGCCGCAGCCCGTCTGGTGTTCAACCTTCCCAAGTTCTCTCACGTCACCCCGCTCCTCCGCTCTCTCCACTGGCTTCCAGTTGAAGCTCGCATCTGCTACAAGACCATGGTGCTTGCCTACGGAGCTGTGAGGGGAACGGCACCTCAGTACCTCCAGGCTCTGATCAGGCCCTACACCCAAACAAGGGCACTGCGTTCATCCACCTGGCCTGCTCGCCTCCCTACCACTGAGGAAGTACAGTTCCCGCTCAGCCCAGTCAAAACTGTTCGCTGCTCTGGCTCCCCAATGGTGGAACAAACTCCCTCACGACGCCAGGACAGCGGAGTCAATCACCACCTTCCGGAGACACCTGAAACCCCACCTCTTTAAGGAATACCTAGGATAGGATTCCTCATACCTAGGATGTTGCTTCCTCAGTGGACAGTTTGATTTCACAGAAGTGTGATTGACTTGGAGTTACATTGTGTTGTTTAAGTGTTCCCTTTATTTTGTTGAGCAGTGTATATAGAACGCCTACTTAGAGGACTGGGTTAACTACATAGAACCACTACCTAGAGGACTGGGTTAACTATATAGAACAACTACATAGAACCACTACATAGAGGACTGGGTTAACTATATAGAACCACTACATAGAACCACTACATAGAGGACTGGGTTAACTACATAGAACCACTACATAGAGGACTGGGTTAACTATATAGAACCACTACATAGAGGACTGGGTTAACTATATAGAACCACTACATAGAGGACTGGGTTAACTACATAGAATCACTACATAGAGGACTGGGTTAACTATATAGAACCACTACATAGAGGACTGGGTTAACTACATAGAACCACTACATAGAGGACTGGGTTAACTATATAGAACCACTACATAGAACCACTACATAGAGGACTGACAGGCCAGTGTGTGTGGTACCTCCTGCTGAGGGTTGGACATAGAGGCCAGTGTGTGTGTGTGGTACCTCCTGCTGAGGGTTGGACATAGAGGCCAGTGTGTGTGTGTGGTACCTCCTGCTGAGGGTTGGACATAGAGGCCAGTGTGTGTGTGGTACCTCCAGCTGAGGGTTGGACATAGAGGCCAGTGCGGCAATGTTGAAGGGGAAGTAGCTGTTAGCTCCTCCCATGTCCATCTGTCCTCCGTACGCTCCATGGTTCACACGCAGAGACAGACCCTGGGACAGAGACAGAGAGGGTTATAGAGACACACAGAGACAGACCCTGGGACAGAGACAGAGAGGGTTATAGAGACACACAGAGACAGACCCTGGGACAGAGACAGAGAGGGTTATAGAGACAGACCCTGGGACAGAGAGGGTTATAGAGACACACAGAGACAGACCCTGGGACAGAGAGGGTTATAGAGACACACAGAGACAGACCCTGGGACAGAGACAGAGAGGGTTATAGAGACACACAGAGACAGACCCTGGGACAGAGAGGGTTATAGAGACAGACCCTGGGACAGAGAGGGTTATAGAGACAGACCCTGGGACAAAGAGGGTTATAGAGACAGACCCTGGGACAGAGAGGGTTATAGAGACAGACCCTGGGACAGAGAGGGTTATAGAGACACACAGAGACAGACCCTGGGACAGAGAGGGTTATAGAGACACACAGAGACAGACCCTGGGACAGAGACAGAGAGGGTTATAGAGACAGACAGAGACAGACCCTGGGACAGAGAGGGTTATAGAGACAGACCCTAGGACAGAGAGGGTTATAGAGACACACAGAGACAGACCCTGGGACAGAGAGGGTTATAGAGACACACAGAGACAGACCCTGGGACAGAGACAGAGAGGGTTATAGAGACACACAGAGACAGACCCTGGGACAGAGACAGAGAGGGTTATAGAGACACACAGAGACAGACCCTGGGACAGAGAGGGTTATAGAGACACACAGAGACAGACCCTGGGACAGAGACAGAGAGGGTTATAGAGACACACAGAGACAGACCCTGGGACAGAGAGGGTTATAGAGACACACAGAGACAGACCCTGGGACAGAGACAGAGAGGGTTATAGAGACAGACAGAGACAGACCCTGGGACAGAGAGGGTTATAGAGACAGACCCTAGGACAGAGAGGGTTATAGAGACACACAGAGACAGACCCTGGGACAGAGAGGGTTATAGAGACACACAGAGACAGACCCTGGGACAGAGACAGAGAGGGTTATAGAGACACACAGAGACAGACCCTGGGACAGAGACAGAGAGGGTTATAGAGACAGACCCTGGGACAAAGGGGGTTATAGAGACAGACCCTGGGACAGAGTGCGTTCTGAGCCCTCTCCTGTCCTCCCTGTTCACCCATGACTGCGTGGCCATGCACGTCTCCAACTCAATCATCAAGTTTACAGACGGTACAACAGTAGTAGGCCTGATTACCAACAATGATGAGAGTCTACAGGGAGGAGGTGAGGAACTCAGCAGTAGTAGGCCTGATTACCAACAATGATGAGAGTCTACAGGGAGGAGGTGAGGAACTCAGCAGTAGTAGGCCTGATTACCAACAATGATGAGAGTCTACAGGGAGGAGGTGAGGAACTCAGCAGTAGTAGGCCTGATTACCAACAATGATGAGAGTCTACAGGGAGGAGGTGAGGAACTCAGCAGTAGTAGGACTGATTACCAACAATGATGAGAGTCTACAGGGAGGAGGTGAGGAACTCAGCAGTAGTAGGACTGATTACCAACAATGATGAGTCTACAGGGAGGAGGTGAGGAACTCAGCAGTAGTAGGACTGATTACCAACAATGATGAGTCTACAGGGAGGAGGTGAGGAACTCAGCAGTAGTAGGACTGATTACCAACAATGATGAGAGTCTACAGGGAGGAGGTGAGGAACTCAGCAGTAGTAGGCCTGATTACCAACAATGATGAGAGTCTACAGGGAGGAGGTGAGGAACTCAGCAGTAGTAGGCCTGATTACCAACAATGATGAGAGTCTACAGGGAGGAAGTGAGGAACTCAGCAGTAGTAGGCCTGATTACCAACAATGATGAGTCTACAGGGAGGAAGTGAGGAACTCAGCAGTAGTAGGACTGATTACCAACAATGATGAGAGTCTACAGGGAGGAGGTGAGGAACTCAGCAGTAGTAGGCCTGATTACCAACAATGATGAGTCTACAGGGAGGAAGTGAGGAACTCAGCAGTAGTAGGACTGATTACCAACAATGATGAGAGTCTACAGGGAGGAGGTGAGGAACTCAGCAGTAGTAGGCCTGATTACCAACAATGATGAGAGTCTACAGGGAGGAGGTGAGGAACTCAGCAGTAGTAGGACTGATTACCAACAATGATGAGTCTACAGGGAGGAGGTGAGGAACTCAGCAGTGTGGTGTCAGGAAAACATCCTCTTCTTCAAAGTCAACAAAAGGAAGGAGCTGATCGTGGACTCAGAGGGAGAGGAGGGGGAGCACCTCCCTATCACGGGACCGCAGTGGAGGTCAAAAGATTCGAGGTCTGACTGACTGTACCTTCTTCTCTGCCTCATACTCGGCCCAGGCTGCTTTGCGGTCCTCCTCGCTGAGAGCCTCCTCTTCTTTGTGATCCAGCAGGGAGTCATGTTCATGATAGCCCACAATCTGCTCCTTATTGCTGTGGAGCAGCTCAGCTAGGAAGGGGTCCTACAGGAGAGAAGTTACAGCACGGTTAGGTTAAGGTCAGGGAGTCAAGTTCATGATAGCCCACAATCTGTCCCTTATTGCTGTGGTCCTACAGGAGAGATGGAGCAGCTCAGCTAGGAAGGGGTCCTACAGGAGAGAAGTTACAGCACGGTTAGGTTAAGGTCAGGTTAAGGTTAGGTCAGGTTAAGGTCAGGTTAAGGTTAGGTCAGGTTAAGGTCAGGTGAAGGTTAGGTTAGGTTAAGGTCAGGTGAAGGTTAGGTCAGGTTAAGGTCAGGTGAAGATTAGGTTAGGTTAAGGTCAGGTTAAGGTTAGGTCAGGTTAAGGTCAGGTGAAGATTAGGTCAGGTTAAGGTTAGGTTAGAGTCAGGTCAGGTTAAGGTTAGGTTAGAGTCAGGTCAGGTTAAGGTTAGGTTAGAGTCAGGTCAGGTTAAGGTTAGGTTAGAGTCAGGTCAGGTTAAGGTTAGAGTCAGGTTAAGGTCAGGTTAAGGTTAGGTTAAGATTAGGTTAGAGTCAGGTTAAGGTCAGGTTAGGTTAGAGTCAGGTTAAGGTCAGGTGAAGGTCAGGTGAAGATTAGGTCAGGTTAAGGTTAGAGTCAGGTTAAGGTCAGTGAGTCATGACAGCCCACAATCTGTCTCTTATTGCTGTGGTCCTACAGCAGAGATGGAGCAGTCAGCTAGGAAACACACACACACACACACACACCACAGCTCTTTTTTTTATACACCAATCAAAACCCTAAAAGTGGGAAAATAAAATCTGTTAATATAATCAGAGAATAAAATCCAACAGCTGGTTTGAGTGTTCTCCAGAGTGGAACAGCTGGAGGGGGAAGGGGGGGGGCAGAAGAGGACATGTTCAGGGCGTTCATGAGACTCTTCAGTTTCCGTGGCAACACTGTTATTGAAAATAATACCTGAGTAAAAGTGACAAACTCCAGTCAGTCAGACAGTAGAGCCAGTCAGTCAGACAGTAGAGCCAGTCAGTCAGACAGTAGAGCCAGTCAGTCAGACAGTAGAGCCAGTCAGTCAGACAGTAGAGCCAGTCAGTCAGACAGTAGAGCCAGTCAGTCAGACAGTAGAGCCAGTCAGTCAGACAGTAGAGCCAGTCAGTCAGACAGTAGAGCCAGTCAGTCAGACAGTAGAGCCAGTCCAGTCAGTCAGACAGTAGAGCCAGTCAGTCAGACAGTAGCCAGTCAGTCAGACAGTAGAGCCAGTCAGTCAGAGACAGTAGAGCCAGTCAGTCAGACAGTAGAGCCAGTCAGTCAGACAGTAGAGCCAGTCAGTCAGACAGTAGCCAGTCAGCCAGTCAGTCAGTCAGACAGTAGAGCCAGTCAGTCAGACAGTAGAGCCAGTCAGTCAGACAGTAGAGCCAGTCAGTCAGACAGTAGAGCCAGTCAGTCAGACAGTAGAGCCAGTCAGTCAGACAGTAGAGCCAGTCAGTCAGACAGTCAGTCAGAGAGCCAGTCAGTCAGACAGTAGAGCCAGTCAGTCAGACAGTAGAGCCAGTCAGTCAGACAGTAGAGCCAGTCAGTCAGACAGTAGAGCCAGTCAGTCAGACAGTAGAGCCAGTCAGTCAGACAGTAGAGCCAGTCAGTCAGACAGTAGAGCCAGTCAGTCAGACAGTAGAGCCAGTCAGTCAGACAGTAGAGCCAGTCAGTCAGACAGACCAGTCAGTCAGAGCCAGTCAGTCAGACAGTAGAGCCAGTCAGTCAGACAGTCCAGACAGACAGTAGAGCCAGTCAGTCAGACAGTAGAGCCAGTCAGTCAGACAGTAGAGCCAGTCAGTCAGACAGTAGAGCCAGTCAGTCAGACAGTAGAGCCAGTCAGTCAGACAGTAGAGCCAGTCAGTCAGACAGTAGAGCCAGTCAGTCAGACAGTAGAGCCAGTCAGTCAGACAGTAGAGCCAGTCAGTCAGACAGTAGAGCCAGTCAGTCAGACAGTAGAGCCAGTCAGTCAGACAGTAGAGCCAGTCAGTCAGACAGTAGAGCCAGTCAGTCAGACAGTAGAGCCAGTCAGTCCGGTACAGCTCCTGTCAGACAGTAGAGCCAGTCAGTCAGACAGTAGAGCCAGTCAGTCAGACAGTCAGAGCCAGTCAGTCAGACAGTAGAGCCAGTCAGTCAGACAGTAGAGCCAGTCAGTCAGACAGTAGAGCCAGTCAGTCAGACAGTAGAGCCAGTCAGTCAGACAGTAGAGCCAGTCAGTCAGACAGTAGAGCCAGTCAGTCAGACAGTAGAGCCAGTCAGTCAGACAGTCAGTCAGACAGTAGAGCCAGTCAGTCAGACAGTAGAGCCAGTCAGTCAGACAGTAGAGCCAGTCAGTCCTGTACAGCTCCTGTCAGACAGTAGAGCCAGTCAGTCAGACAGTAGAGCCAGTCAGTCCTGTACAGCTCCTGTCAGACAGTAGAGCCAGTCAGTCAGACAGTAGAGCCAGTCAGTCAGACAGTAGAGCAGTCAGTCAGTCAGACAGTAGAGCCAGTCAGTCAGACAGTACCAGTCAGAGCCAGTCAGTCAGACAGTAGAGCCAGTCAGTCAGACAGTAGAGCCAGTCAGTCAGACAGTAGAGCCAGTCAGTCAGACAGTAGAGCCAGTCAGTCAGACAGTAGAGCCAGTCAGTCAGACAGTAGAGCCAGTCAGTCAGACAGTAGAGCCAGTCAGTCAGACAGTAGAGCCAGTCAGTCAGACAGTAGAGCCAGTCAGTCAGACAGTAGAGCCAGTCAGTCAGACAGTAGAGCCAGTCAGTCAGACAGTAGAGCCAGTCAGTCAGACAGTAGAGCCAGTCAGTCAGACAGTAGAGCCAGTCAGTCAGACAGTAGAGCCAGTCAGTCAGACAGTAGAGCCAGTCAGTCAGACAGTCAGTCAGAGCCAGTCAGTCAGACAGTAGAGCCAGTCAGTCAGACAGTAGAGCCAGTCAGTCAGACAGTAGAGCCAGTCAGTCAGACAGTAGAGCCAGTCAGTCAGACAGTAGAGCCAGTCAGTCAGACAGTAGAGCCAGTCAGTCAGACAGTAGAGCCAGTCAGTCAGACAGTAGAGCCAGTCAGTCAGACAGTAGAGCCAGTCAGTCAGACAGTAGAGCCAGTCAGTCAGACAGTAGAGCCAGTCAGTCAGACAGTAGAGCCAGTCAGTCAGACAGTAGAGCCAGTCAGTCAGACAGTAGAGCCAGTCAGTCAGACAGTAGAGCCAGTCAGTCAGACAGTAGAGCCAGTCAGTCAGACAGTAGAGCCAGTCAGTCAGACAGTAGAGCCAGTCAGTCAGACAGTAGAGCCAGTCAGTCAGACAGTAGAGCCAGTCAGTCAGACAGTAGAGCCAGTCAGTCAGTCAGACAGTCAGAGCCAGTCAGTCAGACAGTAGAGCCAGTCAGTCAGACAGTCAGTCAGCCCAGTCAGTCAGACAGTAGAGCCAGTCAGTCAGACAGTAGAGCCAGTCAGTCAGACAGTAGAGCCAGTCAGTCAGACAGTAGAGCCAGTCAGTCAGACAGTAGAGCCAGTCAGTCAGACAGTAGAGCCAGTCAGTCAGACAGTAGAGCCAGTCAGTCAGACAGTAGAGCCAGTCAGTCAGACAGTAGAGCCAGTCAGTCAGACAGTAGAGCCAGTCAGTCAGACAGTAGAGCCAGTCCAGTCAGACAGTAGAGAGCCAGTCAGTCAGACAGTAGAGCCAGTCCAGACAGTCAGACAGTAGAGCCAGTCAGTCAGACAGTAGAGCCAGTCAGTCAGACAGTAGAGCCAGTCAGTCAGACAGTAGAGCCAGTCAGTCAGACAGTAGAGCCAGTCAGTCAGACAGTAGAGCCAGTCAGTCAGACAGTAGAGCCAGTCAGTCAGACAGTAGAGCCAGTCAGTCAGACAGTAGAGCCAGTCAGTCAGACAGTAGAGCCAGTCAGTCAGACAGTAGAGCCAGTCAGTCAGACAGTAGAGCCAGTCAGTCAGACAGTAGAGCCAGTCAGTCAGACAGAGCCAGTCAGTCAGCAGTAGAGCCAGTCAGTCAGACAGTAGAGCCAGTCAGTCAGTCCAGTCAGTCAGACAGTAGAGCCAGTCAGTCAGACAGTAGAGCCAGTCAGTCAGACAGTAGAGCCAGTCAGTCAGACAGTAGAGCCAGTCAGTCAGACAGTAGAGCCAGTCAGTCAGACAGTAGAGCCAGTCAGTCACAGTAGAGCCAGTCAGTCAGACAGTAGAGCCAGTCAGTCCAGTCAGTCACAGTAGAGCCAGTCAGTCAGACAGTAGAGCCAGTCAGTCAGACAGTAGAGCCAGTCAGTCAGACAGTAGAGCCAGTCAGTCAGACAGTAGAGCCAGTCAGTCAGACAGTAGAGCCAGTCAGTCAGACAGTAGAGCCAGTCAGTCAGACAGACAGTAGAGCCAGTCAGTCAGACAGTCAGTCAGACCCAGTCAGTCAGACAGTAGAGCCAGTCAGTCAGACCAGTCAGTCAGACCAGTCAGTCAGACCAGTCAGAGCCAGTCAGACAGTCCAGTCAGTCAGACAGTAGAGCCAGTCAGTCAGACAGTAGAGCCAGTCAGTCAGACAGTAGAGCCAGTCAGTCAGACAGTAGAGCCAGTCAGTCAGACAGTAGAGCCAGTCAGTCAGACAGTAGAGCCAGTCAGTCAGACAGTAGAGCCAGTCAGAGCCAGTCAGTCAGACAGTAGAGCCAGTCAGTCAGACAGTAGAGCCAGTCAGTCAGACAGTAGAGCCAGTCAGTCAGACAGTAGAGCCAGTCAGTCAGACAGTAGAGCCAGTCAGTCAGACAGAGAGCCAGTCAGTCAGACCCAGTCAGTCAGACAGTAGAGCCAGTCAGTCAGACAGCCAGTCAGTAGACAGTAGAGCCAGTCAGTCAGACAGTAGAGCCAGTCAGTCAGACAGTAGAGCCAGTCAGTCAGACAGTAGAGCCAGTCAGTCAGACAGTAGAGCCAGTCAGTCAGACAGTAGAGCCAGTCAGTCAGACAGTAGAGCCAGTCAGTCAGACAGTAGAGCCAGTCAGTCAGACAGTAGAGCCAGTCAGTCAGACAGTAGAGCCAGTCAGTCAGACAGTAGAGCCAGTCAGTCAGAGAGCCAGTCAGAGCCAGTCAGTCAGACAGTAGAGCCAGTCAGTCAGACAGTAGAGCCAGTCAGTCAGACAGTAGAGCCAGTCAGTCAGACAGTAGAGCCAGTCAGTCAGACAGTAGAGCCAGTCAGTCAGTCCAGTCAGTCAGACAGTAGAGCCAGTCAGTCAGACAGAGCCAGTCAGTCAGACAGAGAGCCAGTCAGTCAGACCCAGTCAGTCAGACAGTAGAGTCCAGTCCAGTCAGTCAGACAGTAGAGCCAGTCAGTCAGACAGAGAGCCAGTCAGAGACCCAGTCAGTCAGACAGTAGAGCCAGTCAGTCAGACAGTAGAGCCAGTCAGTCAGACAGTAGAGCCAGTCAGTCAGACAGTAGAGCCAGTCAGTCAGACAGTAGAGCCAGTCAGTCAGACAGTAGAGCCAGTCAGTCAGACAGTAGAGCCAGTCAGTCAGACAGTAGAGCCAGTCAGTCAGACAGTCAGAGCCAGTCAGTCAGACAGTAGAGCCAGTCAGTCAGACAGTAGAGCCAGTCAGTCAGACAGTAGAGCCAGTCAGTCAGACAGTAGAGCCAGTCAGTCAGACAGTAGAGCCAGTCAGTCAGACAGTAGAGCCAGTCAGTCAGACAGTAGAGCCAGCCAGTCAGTCAGACAGTAGAGCCAGTCAGTCAGACAGTAGAGCCAGTCAGTCAGACAGTAGAGCCAGTCAGTCAGACAGTAGAGCCAGTCAGTCAGACAGTAGAGCCAGTCAGTCAGACAGTAGAGCCAGTCAGTCAGACAGTAGAGCCAGTCAGTCAGACAGTAGAGCCAGTCAGTCAGACAGTAGAGCCAGTCAGTCAGACAGTAGAGCCAGTCAGTCAGACAGTAGAGCCAGTCAGTCAGACAGTAGAGCCAGTCAGTCAGACAGTAGAGCCAGTCAGTCAGACAGTAGAGCCAGTCAGTCAGACAGTAGAGCCAGTCAGTCAGACAGTAGAGCCAGTCAGTCAGACAGTAGAGCCAGTCAGTCAGACAGTAGAGCCAGTCAGTCAGACCAGTCAGTCAGACAGTAGAGCCAGTCAGTCAGACAGTAGAGCCAGTCAGTCAGACAGTAGAGCCAGTCAGTCAGACAGTAGAGCCAGTCAGTCAGACAGTAGAGCCAGTCAGTCAGACAGTAGAGCCAGTCCAGTCAGTCAGACAGTAGAGCCAGTCACAGTAGAGCCAGTCAGTCAGACAGTAGAGCCAGTCAGTCAGACAGTAGAGCCAGTCAGTCAGACAGTAGAGCCAGTCAGTCAGACAGTAGAGCCAGTCAGTCAGACAGTAGAGCCAGTCAGTCAGACAGTAGAGCCAGTCAGTCAGACAGTAGAGCCAGTCAGTCAGACAGTAGAGCCAGTCAGTCAGACAGTAGAGCCAGTCAGTCAGACAGTAGAGCCAGTCAGTCAGACAGTAGAGCCAGTCAGTCAGACAGTAGAGCCAGTCAGTCAGACAGTAGAGCCAGTCAGTCAGACAGTAGAGCCAGTCAGTCAGACAGTAGAGCCAGTCAGTCAGACAGTAGAGCCAGTCAGTCAGACAGTAGAGCCAGTCAGTCAGACAGTAGAGCCAGTCAGTCAGACAGTAGAGCCAGTCAGTCAGACAGTAGAGCCAGTCAGTCAGACAGTAGAGCCAGTCAGTCAGACAGTAGAGCCAGTCAGTCAGTCCAGTTCCAGTCAGACAGTAGAGCCAGTCAGTCAGACAGTAGAGCCAGTCAGTCAGACAGTAGAGCCAGTCAGTCAGACAGTAGAGCCAGTCAGTCAGACAGTAGAGCCAGTCAGTCAGACAGTAGAGCCAGTCAGTCAGACAGTAGAGCCAGTCAGTCAGACAGTAGAGCCAGTCAGTCAGACAGTAGAGCCAGTCAGTCAGACAGTAGAGCCAGTCAGTCAGACAGTAGAGCCAGTCAGTCAGACAGTAGAGCCAGTCAGTCAGACAGTAGAGCCAGTCAGTCAGACAGTAGAGCCAGTCAGTCAGACAGTAGAGCCAGTCAGTCAGACAGTAGAGCCAGTCAGTCAGACAGTAGAGCCAGTCAGTCAGACAGTAGAGCCAGTCAGTCAGACAGTAGAGCCAGTCAGTCAGACAGTAGAGCCAGTCAGTCAGACAGTAGAGCCAGTCAGTCAGACAGTAGAGCCAGTCAGACAGTCAGACAGTAGAGCCAGCCAGTCAGTCAGACAGTAGAGCCAGTCAGTCAGACAGTAGAGCCAGTCAGTCAGACAGTAGAGCCAGTCAGTCAGACAGTAGAGCCAGTCAGTCAGACAGTAGAGCCAGTCAGTCAGACAGTAGAGCCAGTCAGTCAGACAGTAGAGCCAGTCAGTCAGACAGTAGAGCCAGTCAGTCAGACAGTAGAGCCAGTCAGTCAGACAGTAGAGCCAGTCAGTCAGACAGTAGAGCCAGTCCAGTCCAGTCAGAGACAGTAGAGCCAGTCAGTCAGACAGTAGAGCCAGTCAGTCAGACAGTAGAGCCAGTCAGTCAGACAGTAGAGCCAGTCAGTCAGACAGTAGAGCCAGTCAGTCAGCAGTAGAGCCAGTCAGTCAGACAGTAGAGCCAGTCAGTCAGACAGTAGAGCCAGTCAGTCAGACAGTAGAGCCAGTCAGTCAGACAGTAGAGCCAGTCAGTCAGACAGTAGAGCCAGTCAGTCAGACAGTAGAGCCAGTCAGTCAGACAGTAGAGCCAGTCAGTCAGACAGTAGAGCCAGTCAGCAGACAGTCCAGTCAGACAGTAGAGCCAGTCAGACAGTAGAGCCAGTCAGTCAGACAGTAGAGCCAGTCAGTCAGACAGTAGAGCCAGTCAGTCAGACAGTAGAGCCAGTCAGTCAGACAGTAGAGCCAGTCCAGTCAAACAGTAGAGCCAGTCAGTCAGACAGTAGAGCCAGTCAGTCAGACAGTCCAGTCAGTCAGACAGTAGAGCCAGTCAGTCAGACAGTAGAGCCAGTCAGTCAGACAGTAGAGCCAGTCAGTCAGACAGTAGAGCCAGTCAGTCAGACAGTAGAGCCAGTCAGTCAGACAGTCAGTCAGCCAGTCAGTCAGACAGTAGAGCCAGTCAGTCAGACAGTAGAGCCAGTCAGTCAGACAGTAGAGCCAGTCAGTCAGACAGTCAGAGTCAGACAGTAGAGCCAGTCAGTCCAGTCAGTCAGTAGAGCCAGTCAGTCAGACAGTAGAGCCAGTCAGTCAGACAGTAGAGCCAGTCAGTCAGACAGTAGAGCCAGTCAGACAGTCCAGTCAGTCACAGTAGAGCCAGTCAGTCAGACAGTAGAGCCAGTCAGTCCTGTACAGCTCCTGTCAGACAGTAGAGCCAGTCAGTCAGACAGTAGAGCCAGTCAGTCCTGTACAGCTCCTGTCAGACAGTAGAGCCAGTCAGTCAGACAGTAGAGCCAGTCAGTCAGACAGTAGAGCCAGTCAGTCAGACAGTAGAGCCAGTCAGTCAGAGCAGTAGAGCCAGTCAGTCCAGACAGTAGAGCCAGTCAGTCAGACAGTAGAGCCAGTCAGTCAGACAGTAGAGCCAGTCAGTCAGACAGTAGAGCCAGTCAGTCAAACAGTAGAGCCAGTCAGTCAGACAGTAGAGCCAGTCAGTCAAACAGTAGAGCCAGTCAGTCAGACAGTAGAGCCAGTCAGTCAGACAGTAGAGCCAGTCAGTCAGACAGTAGAGCCAGTCAGTCAGACAGTAGAGCCAGTCAGTCAGACAGTAGAGCCAGTCAGTCATGTACAGCTCCTGTCAGACAGTAGAGCCAGTCAGTCAGACAGTAGAGCCAGTCAGTCAGACAGTAGAGCCAGTCAGTCAGACCAGTCAGTCAGAGCCAGTCAGTCAGACAGTAGAGCCAGTCAGAGACCCAGTGTCAGTCCAGTCACAGTAGAGCCAGTCAGTCAGACAGTAGAGCCAGTCAGTCAGACAGTAGAGCCAGCAGTCCTGTCAGTCAGACAGTAGAGCCAGTCAGTCAGACAGTAGAGCCAGTCAGTCAGACAGTAGAGCCAGTCAGTCAGCCAGTCAGTCAGACAGTGAGCCAGTCAGACAGTAGAGCCAGTCAGTCAGACAGTAGAGCCAGTCAGTCAGACAGTAGTCAGTCAGTAGAGCCAGTCAGTCAAACAGTAGAGCCAGTCAGTCAAACAGTAGAGCCAGTCAGTCAAACAGTAGAGCCAGTCAGTCAGACAGTAGAGCCAGTCAGTCAGACAGTAGAGCCAGTCAGTCAGACAGTAGAGCCAGTCAGTCAGACAGTAGAGCCAGTCAGTCAGACAGTAGAGCCAGTCAGTCCTGTACAGCTCCTGTCAGACAGTAGAGCCAGTCAGTCAGACAGTAGAGCCAGTCAGTCATGTACAGCTCCTGACAGACAGTAGAGCCTGTCAGTCAGACAGTAGAGCCTGTCAGTCAGACAGTAGAGCCTGTCAGTCAGACAGTAGAGCCTGTCAGTCAGACAGTAGAGCCTGTCAGTGTCAGACAGTAGAGCCAGTCAGTCAGTAGAGCCAGTGTCAGTGTGACAGTAGAGCCAGTCAGTCAGACAGTAGAGCCAGTCAGTCAGTAGAGCCAGTCAGTCAGACAGGAGCCAGGTCAGACAGTAGAGCTCAGTCAAACAGTCCAGTGTCAGTCAGACAGTGGGGTTAGCTGCTCCCTCTGTCAAGAGGAAACAAGCTGCTTCCTTGGCCCAAAGGGCTCTGGTCTAATGTAGTGCCCTAAATAGGGAATAGGGTCTAAAGTAGTGCCAGTAGAGCCAGTAAAGTAGAGCCAGTCAAGGGTCTAAAGTAGTGCACTACATAGGGAATAGGGTCTAAAGTAGTCAGACAGTAGAGCAGTACATAGGGAATAGGGTCTAAAGTAGTGCACTACTGAGGGAATAGGGTCTAAAGTAGTAGTGTAGTCTACATAGGGAATAGGGTCTAAACTGAGGGAATAGGGTCTAAAGTGTGCACTACATAGGGAATAGGGTCTAAAGTGCACTACATAGTAGGGTCTAAAGTACTACATAGGGAATAGGGTCAAAGTAGTGCACTACATAGGGAATAGGGTCTAAAGTAGTGCACTACATAGGGAATAGGGTCTAAAGTAGTGCACTACATAGGGAATAGGGTCTAAAGTAGTGCACTACATAGGGAATAGGGTCTAAAGTAGTGCACTACATGGTGAATAGTTTGCCATTTGGGACACAATCAAGGAGTATCTTAAAGAGAGGGATGGAGTAATTACACCATCACCATGTCTCAGCCTCCATGTCTCAGCCTCCAGTATTTATGCTGCAGTAGTTTATGTGTCGGGGGGCTGGGGTCAGTTAGGGTCAGTTTGTTTATCTGGAGTACTTCTCCTGTCCTATTCGGTGTCCTGTGTGAATCTAAGTGTGCGTTCTCTAATTCTCTCCTTCTCTCTTTCTTTTTCTCTCTCGGAGGACCTGAGCCCTAGTGTCCACCTGGCCATGCTCCTGCTCCAGTTTCAACTGTTCTCCTAATTCTCTCCTTCTCTCTTTCTTTTTCTCTCTCGGAGGACCTGAGCCCTAGGACCATGCCCCAGGACTACCTGACATGAGGACTCCTTGCTGTCCCCAGTCCACCTGGCCATGCTCCTGCTCCAGTTTCAACTGTTCTGCCTTATTATTATTTGACCATGCTGGTCATTTATGAACATTTTAACATCTTGGTCATGTTCTGTTATAATCTCTACCCGGCACAGCCAGAAGAGGACTGGCCACCCCACATAGCCCGGTTCCTCTCTAGGTTTCTTCCTAGGTTTTGGCCTTTCTAGGGAGTTTTTCCTAGCCACCGTGCTTTTACACCTGCATTGTTTGCTGTTTGGGGTTTTAGGCTGGGTTTCTGTACAGCACTTTGAGATATCAGCTGATGTACGAAGGGCTATATAAATAAATTTGATTTGATTTGAGGTAGACTGACAGAGGGAGACAAGGAAAACAACTGGGGTAGAGAGGGTGAGGGGAGAGAGAGGGTGAGGGGAGAGAGAGGGTGAGGGGAGAGAGGGGGTGAGGGGAGAGAGTGGGTGAGGGGAGAGAGTGGGTGAGGACAGGGTGAGGAGAAGTGAGGGTGAGGAGAGAGAGAGTACAGCAGCTGTACCTGAACCCAGCAGAACCCACAGCTGTTCCAGAACCCACAGCTGTACCTGAACCCAGCAGAACCCACAGCTGTGTCTGAACCCACAGCTGTACCTGAACCCAGCAGAACCCACAGCTGTTCCAGAACCCACAGCTGTCCCTGAAACCAGCATACCTAACATCTGTACCTGAACCCAGCAGAACTAACAGCTGTCTCTGAACCCAGCAGAACTAACAGCTGTCCCTGAACCCAGCAGAACTAACAGCTGTCCCTGAACCCAGCAGAACTAACAGCTGTCTCTGAACCCAGCAGAACTAACAGCTGTCTCTGAACCCAGCAGAACTAACAGCTGTCTCTGAACCCAGCAGAACTAACAGCTGTCTCTGAACCCAGCAGAACTAACAGCTGTCCCTGAACCCAGCAGAACTAACAGCTGTCTCCGAACCCAGCAGAACCAACAGCTGTCTCCGAACCCAGCAGAACTAACAGCTGTTCCTGAACCCAGCAGAACTAAAAGCTGTCCCTGAACCCAGCAGAACTAACAGCTGTCTCTGAACCCAGCAGAACTAACAGCTGTCTCTGAACCCAGCAGAACAGCTGTCTCTGAACCCAGCAGAACTAACAGCTGTCCCTGAACCCAGCAGAACAGCTGTCCCTGAACCCAGCAGAACCCACAGCTGTACCTGAACCCAGCAGAACTAACAGCTGTCCCTGAACCCAGCAGAACTAACAGCTGTCCCTGAACCCAGCAGAACTAACAGCTGTCCCTGAACCCAGCAGAACTAACATCTGTACCTGAACCCAGCAGAACAGCTGTCCCTGAACCCAGCAGAACCCACAGCTGTACCTGAACCCAGCAGAACTAACAGCTGTCTCTGAACCCAGCAGAACTAACAGCTGTCCCTGAACCCAGCAGAACTAACAGCTGTCCCTGAACCCAGCAGAACTAACAGCTGTCCCTGAACCCAGCAGAACTAACAGCTGTCCCTGAACCCAGCAGAACTAACAGCTGTCCCTGAACCCAGCAGAACTAACAGCTGTCCCTGAACCCAGCAGAACTAACAGCTGTCTCTGAACCCAGCAGAACTAACAGCTGTCTCTGAACCCAGCAGAACTAACAGCTGTCTCTGAACCCAGCAGAACTAACAGCTGTCTCTGAACCCAGCAGAACTAACAGCTGTCTCTGAACCCAGCAGAACTAACAGCTGTCCCTGAACCCAGCAGAACTAACAGCTGTACCTGAACCAACAGCTGTACTGAACCCAGCAGAACTAACAGCTGTACTAGTCTGTGGCCAGAACAGAGCAGGTCATCTGGTTTAAGAGGCGGTCAGCTAGACATCTTTAATAGTGGGCAGTAAACCCTGTCATATAAACATCACTGGGTTTAGATGGCTAGTTAAACATCAATACACATCCCACACTCTCTCTTCTCCAACCAACACTTCCTCCTCTCCAGACTCATCCACCTCTCCTCTCCAACAGACTCATCCATCTCTCCTCTCCAACAGATTCATCCATCTCTCCAACAGATTCATCCATCTCTCCAACAGATTCATCCATCTCTCCTCTCCAACAGATTCATCCATCTCTCCTCTCCAACAGATTCATCCATCTCTCCTCTCCAACAGATTCATCCATCTCTCCTCTCCAATAGATTCATCCATCTCTCCTCTCCAATAGATTCATCCATCTCTCCAAAAGATTCATCCATCTCTCCTCTCCAATAGATTCATCCATCTCTCCTCTCCAATAGATTCATCCATCTCTCCTCTCCAATAGATTCATCCATCTCTCCTCTCCAATAGATTCATCCATCTCTCCTCTCCAACAGATTCATCCATCTCTCCTCTCCAATAGATTCATCCATCTCTCCTCTCCAACAGATTCATCCACCTTCTCTCCAACAGACTCATCCACCTCTCCAACAGACTCATCCACCTCTCCAACAGACTCATCCACCTCTCCAACAGACTCATCCACCTCTCCAACAGACTCATCCACCTCTCCAACAGACTCATCCACCTCTCCAACAGACTCATCCACCTCTCCAACAGACTCATCCACCTCTCCAACAGACTCATCCATCTCTCTAAAATATTCATCCATCTCTCCTCTCCAACAGACTCATCCATCTCTCTAAAAGATTCATCCATCTCTCTAAAAGATTCATCCATCTCTCTAAAAGATTCATCCATCTCTCTAAAAGATTCATCCATCTCTCTAAAAGATTCATCCATCTCTCTAAAAGATTCATCCATCTCTCCTCTCCAACAGATTCATCCATCTCTCCAAAAGATTCATCCATCTCTCCACTCCAACAGACTCATCCATCTCTCCAACAGACTCATCCATCTCTCCAACAGACTCATCCATCTCTCCAACAGACTCATCCATCTCTCCAACAGACTCATCCATCTCTCCTCTCCAACAGATTCATCCATCTCTCCTCTCCAACAGATTCATCCATCTCTCCTCTCCAACAGATTCATCCATCTCTCCTCTCCAACAGATTCATCCATCTCTCCTCTCCAAAAGATTCATCCATCTCTCCTCTCCAATAGATTCATCCATCTCTCCTCTCCAACAGACTCATCCATCTCTCCAACAGACTCATCCATCTCTCCAACAGACTCATCCATCTCTCCAACAGACTCATCCATCTCTCCAACAGACTCATCCATCTCTCCAACAGACTCATCCATCTCTCCAACAGACTCATCCATCTCTCCAACAGACTCATCCATCTCTCCAACAGACTCATCCATCTCTCCAACAGACTCATCCATCTCTCTAAAAGATTCATCCATCTCTCTAAAAGATTCATCCATCTCTCTAAAAGATTCATCCATCTCTCCCTAAAAGATTCATCCATCTCTCCAACGGATTCATCCATCTCTCCAACGGATTCATCCATCTCTCCAACGGATTCATCCATCTCTCCAACGGATTCATCCATCTCTCCAACGGATTCATCCATCTCTCCAAAGATTCATCCATCTCTCCAACAGATTCATCCATCTCTCCAACAGATTCATCCATCTCTCCAACAGATTCATCCATCTCTCTAACAGATTCATCCATCTCTCCAACGGATTCATCCATCTCTCCAACGGATTCATTCATCTCTCCAACAGATTCATCCATCTCTCCAACAGACTCATCCATCTCTCCAACAGACTCATCCATCTCTCCAACAGACTCATCCATCTCTCCAACAGACTCATCCATCTCTCCAACGGATTCATCCATCTCTCTAAAAGATTCATCCATCTCTCCAACGGATTCATCCATCTCTCCAACGGATTCATCCATCTCTCCAACGGATTCATCCATCTCTCCAACGGATTCATCCATCTCTCCAACGGATTCATCCATCTCTCCAACGGATTCATCCATCTCTCCAACGGATTCATCCATCTCTCTAAAAGATTCATCCATCTCTCCAACGGATTCATCCATCTCTCCAACGGATTCATCCATTTCTCCAACAGACTCATCCATCTCTCCAACAGACTCATCCATCTCTCCAACAGACTCATCCATCTCTCCAACAGACTCATCCATCTCTCCAACAGACTCATCCATCTCTCCAACAGACTCATCCATCTCTCCAACAGACTCATCCATCTCTCCAACAGACTCATCCATCTCTCCAACAGACTCATCCATCTCTCCAACAGACTCATCCATCTAGGCAGTAAACAGATGAATGCCAGAGCAGCTGTGTTGTGCTGTTAGACAGCCTCTCTAAAGGCTGTGCTGAGATCATTAAACGGCATGGTGGGGCCCTTGGGGGCCAAACCAGCCTGTCACACAGCACCTGCACCCATGGGAGGAGAGGAAACAATGGAACAGAGAGAGCTGGAGGGTGGACGCAGGCCGGACAGACCGAGGGAGGGATAAACAACAGGGTTTATGACATCTCTAAAGATCAAAGGCAGCTGGCTGCACACTAACCTGTTACACACACACACACACACACACACACACACACACACACACACACACACACACACACACACACACACACACACACACACACACACACACACACACACACACACACACACACACACACACACACACAGAGGGAGCAGGTTAACAGAGAGCATCTTGGCATTTAAAGGTTATTTGGTTCATCGTTGTTCCAGTGAAGGATATTGCGGTGTGTCTATAATGAGAGGGTTTAAACACAGTAACGAGGGTTGGACCTGCTCCTCTGCAGGGGCTCGGTGAGCAGGGGGCCAGATGGGCTGCATGTTCCCTCCACTACACAGATTTATGAGAGTGTGCCAGGTGAGCGTGCACACACACAAAACTGTGATTTGTCCAAATAACCAGTGACAATGGTTCCTCGTTATTAGTCACATCCCATCGTCCTGGGACAGAGTTGACATACATCTATGTTACCCACGCCTGTCCTAGAGAGATTATACACCCCCCAGCCATCCCATCCAGCCTCAGTACCTTTGGCAGCATAGGCGTGGTCCTCTTGCTCTTCTTGCCAGTGGGATCATCCAGAAGGTCAGGTTCAAAGGCGTAGAGCTCCGTCAGCTCATTCATGGTGAAATGTCTCTCTATCTGCTGTTGATCCACCACTCTGAAGGATAGAGACTGTTTAGCCACCTGGCGGTCATAGATCTTCTCTTCCATAGTACCCTGAGAGGGGAAGAGGACAGGTCAGAGGACAGGTTTACATCTATAGTACCCTGAGAGGGAAAGAGGACAGGTCAGAGGACAGGTTTACATCTATAGTACCCTGAGAGGGAAAGAGGACAGGTCAGAGGACAGGTTTACATCTATAGTACCCTGAGAGGGAAAGAGGACAGGTCAGAGGACAGGTTTACATCTATAGTAGAGGACAGGTTTACATCTATAGTACCCTGAGAGGGGAAGAGGACAGGTCAGAGGACAGGTTTACATCTATAGTACCCTGAGAGGGAAAGAGGACAGGTCAGAGGACAGGTTTACATCTATAGTACCCTGAGAGGGGAAGAGGACAGGTCAGAGGACAGGTTTACATCTATAGTACCCTGAGAGGGGAAGAGGACAGGTTTGCATCTATAGTACCCTGAGAGGGGAAGAGGACAGGTCAGAGGACAGGTTTACATCTATAGTACCCTGAGAGGGGAAGAACAGAGGACAGGTCTGAGGACAGGTTTACATCTATAGTACCCTGAGAGGGGAAGAGGACAGGTCAGAGGACAGGTTTACATCTATAGTACCCTGAGAGGGGAAGAGGACAGGTCAGAGGACAGGTTTACATCTATAGTACCCTGAGAGGGGAAGAGGACAGGTTTGCATCTATAGTACCCTGAGAGGGGAAGAGGACAGGTCAGAGGACAGGTTTACATCTATAGTACCCTGAGGGGAAGAGGACAGGTCTGAGGACAGGTTTACATCTATAGTACCCTGAGAGGGGAAGAGGACAGGTCAGAGGACAGGTTTACATCTATAGTACCCTGAGAGGGGAAGAGGACAGGTCGGAGGACAGGTTTACATCTATAGTACCCTGAGAGGGGAAGAGGACAGGTTTACATCTATAGTACCCTGAGAGGGAAAGAGGACAGGTCAGAGGACAGGTATACATCTATAGTACCCTGAGAGGGGAAGAGGACAGGTCAGAGGACAGGTTTACATCTATAGTACCCTGAGAGGGGAAGAGGACAGGTCAGAGGACAGGTTTACATCTATAGTACCCTGAGAGGGGAAGAGGACAGGTCAGAGGACAGGTTTACATCTATAGTACCCTGAGAGGGAAAGAGGACAGGTCAGAGGACAGGTTTACATCTATAGTACCCTGAGAGGGGAAGAGGACAGGTTTACATCTATAGCATCCTGAGAGGAGAAGAGGACAGGTTTACATATACAGTACCCTGAGAGGGGAAGAGGACAGGTCAGAGGACAGGTTTACATCTATAGTACACTGAGAGGGGAAGAGGACAGGTTTACATCTATAGTATCCTGAGAGGAGAAGAGGACAGGTCAGAGGACAGGTTTACATCTATAGTACCCTGAGAGGGGAAGAGGACAGATCAGAGGACAGGTTTACATCTATAGTACCCTGAGAGGGGAAGAGGACAGGTCAGAGGACAGGTTTACATCTATAGTATCCTGAGAGGAAAAGAGGACAGGTTTACATCTATAGTACCCTGAGAGGGAAAGAGGACAGGTCAGGTTTACATCTATAGTACCCTGAGAGGGGAAGAGGACAGGTTTACATCTATAGTACCCTGAGAGGGAAGAGGACAGGACCGGTCAGAGGACAGGTTTACATCCCTGAGAGGGGAAGAGGACAGGTTTAGTACCCTGAGAGGGGAAGAGGACAGGTCAGAGGACAGGTTTACATCTATAGTACCCTGAGAGGGAAAGAGGACAGATCAGAGGACAGGTATACATCTATAGTACCCTGAGAGGGGAAGAGGACAGGTCATAGGACAGGTTTACATCTATAGTACCCTGAGAGGGAAAGAGGACAGGTCAGAGGACAGGTTTACATCTATAGTACCCTGAGAGGGGAAGAGGACAGGTTTACATCTATAGTACCCTGAGAGGAGAAGAGGACAGGTCAGAGGACAGGTTTACATCTATAGTACCCTGAGAGGGGAAGAGGACAGGTTTACATCTATAGTACCCTGAGAGGGGAAGAGGACAGGTCAGAGGACAGGTTTACATCTATAGTACCCTGAGAGGGGAAGAGGACAGGTTTACATCTATAGTGCCCTGAGAGGGAAAGAGGACAGGTTTACATCTATAGTACCCTGAGAGGAGAAGAGGACAGGTCAGAGGACAGGTATACATCTATAGTACCCTGAGAGGGGAAGAGGACAGGTCAGAGGACAGGTTTACATCTATAGTACCCTGAGAGGGGAAGAGGACAGGTTTAAATCTATAGTGCCCTGAGAGGGAAAGAGGACAGGTTTACATCTATAGTGCCCTGAGAGGAGAAGAGGACAGGTCAGAGGACAGGTTTACATCTATAGTACCCTGAGAGGGGAAGAGGACAGGTCAGAGGACAGGTTTACATCTATAGTACCCTGAGAGGGAAAGAGGACAGGTGTCTAGCTACACACGCCACTATATCACTAACTGTCCAGCTAAACACGCCACTACGTCACTAACTGTCCAGCTACAAATGGCACTATGTCACTGTCCAGCTACAAACGCCACTATGTCACTGTCCAGCTACAAACGCCACTACGTCACTGTCCAGCTAAACACGCCACTACGTCACTGTCCAGCTAAACACAACACTACGTCACTGTCCAGCTACAGATGCCACTACGTCACTGTCCAGCTAAACACGCCACTACGTCACTGTCCAGCTAAACACGCCACTACGTCACTGTCCAGCTACAGATGCCACTACGTCACTGTCCAGCTACAGATGCCACTACGTCACTGTCCAGCTAAACACGCCACTACGTCACTGTCCAGCTAAACACGCCACTACGTCACTGTCCAGCTAAACACGACACTACGTCACTGTCCAGCTACAGACGCCACTACGTCACTAACTGTCCAACTACACACGACACTACATCACTAACTGTCCAGCTACACACCACTACGTCACTAACTGTCCAGCTACACACCACTACGTCACTAACTGTCCAGCTACACACCACTACGTCACTAACTGTCCAGCTACACACCACTACGTCACTAACTGTCCAGCTACACACCACTACGTCACTAACTGTCCAGCTACAATACACATTTTCTAACTATGGAGTTCCTACTTTGTTGTCCTGGATATTGTCTGAACTCTGCTGGGTATTACGTGGCTGGCTGGCTGGTTGACTGACTGGCTGGCTGGTTGACTGGCTGGTTGACTGGTTGGCTGGCTGGTTGACTGGTTACCTGAGCCAGGAATCGGTAGACGTAGCAGGTCTTGAGCTGTCTGACTGACTGGTTACCTGAGCCAGGAATCGGTAGACGTAGCAGGTCTTGAGCTGTCCGAAGCGGTAGAGCCTGAAGATACTTTGGATGTCGTACGACGGGTTCCAGGACGCGTCGAAGATGATGACCCTGTTAGCTCCGATCAGGTTGATGCCCAGAGAACCAGCCCTGGTCGAGATCAGGAACAACCGACCTCTACAGAGGGAGAGAAGGAGAATTAGAGAGGGAGAGAAAGGGAGAGAGTTAGAGAGGGAGAGAGAGAGAGAGAGTTAGAGAGGGAGAGAGAGAGTTAGAGAGGGAGAGAGAGAGTTAGAGAGGGAGAGAGAGAGTTAGAGAGGGAGAGAGAGAGTTAGAGAGGGAGAGAGAGAGTTAGAGGGGAGAGAGAGTTAGAGAGGGAGAGAGAGAGTTAGAGGGGGAGAGAGTTAGAGGGAGAGAGAGGGAGAGAGAGTTAGAGAGGGAGAGAGTTAGAGAGAGAGAGAGTTAGAGAGGGAGAGAGTTAGAGAGGGAGAGAGTTAGAGGGAGAGAGAGAGAGAGAGAGTTAGAGAGAGTTAGAGAGGAGAGTTAGAGAGGGAGAGAGTTAGAGAGGGAGAGAGAGAGTTAGAGAGGGAGAGAGAGAGTTAGAGAGGGAGAGAGAGAGTTAGAGAGGGAGAGAGAGAGTTAGAGAGGGAGAGAGAGTTAGAGAGGGAGAGAGAGAGTTAGAGAGGGAGAGAGTTAGAAGGAGAGAGAGGGAGAGAGAGAGTTAGAGAGGGAGAGAGAGAGTTAGAGAGGGAGAGAGTTAGAGGGAGAGAGGGAGAGAGAGAGTTAGAGAGGGAGACAGAGAGTTAGAGAGGAGAGGGAGAGAGGAGTTAGAGAGAGAGAGTTAGAGAGGGAGAGAGAGAGTTAGAGGGGAGAGAGAGGTTAGAGAGAGAGAGTTAGAGTTAGAGGGAGAGAGTTAGAGGGGAGAGAGAGAGTTAGAGAGGGAGAGAGTTAGAGAGGGAGAGAGTTAGAGGGAGAGAGTTAGAGGGAGAGAGAGGGAGGAGAGAGAGTTAGAGAGGGAGAGAGAGAGTTAGAGAGGGAGAGAGAGAGTTAGAGAGGGAGAGAGAGAGTTAGAGAGGGAGAGAGAGAGTTAGAGAGGGAGAGAGAGAGTTAGAGAGGGAGAGAGAGAGTTAGAGAGGGAGAGAGAGAGTTAGAGAGGGAGAGAGTTAGAGGGAGAGAGAGAGAGTTAGGGGGAGGGGAGAGAGAGTTAGAGAGGAGAGAGAGAGAGTTAGAGAGGGAGAGAGTTAGAGGGAGAGAGGAGAGAGAGAGTTAGAGAGGGAGGAACAGAGAGGACTAGAAAGAGAGTTAGAGAGGGAGAGAGAAAACTACTTTGTTAGTTTAGTGGAGAGAGTGGTTAGTAGAGGTGTGGAGAGAGGGGTGTAGAGAGGTTGGAGAGAGGGGCGTAGTAGAGAGAGGGGGTGTAGAGAGTTAGAGAGGGGAGTAGTTAGAGGGGAGAGAGAGGTTAGAGAGGGTGAGAGAGAGTTAGAGAGGTGTGAGAGAGGGTTAGAGAGTTAGAGAGGGAGAGAGGTGTTAGAGAGGGGCGTAGAGAGGTGTTAAAGGGAGTAGAGAGGTGTAAAGGGAGAGAGAGGTGTGGAGAGAGGGAGAGAGTTAGAGGGTGAGAGAGGGTTAGAGAGGTGAGAGAGAGAGGTTAGAGAGGGGCTTAGAGAGAGAGTTAGAGAGGGAGAGAGTTAGAGGGAGAGAGAGAGTTAGAGAGGGAGAGAGTTAGAGGGAGAGAGAGAGAGAGAGTTAGAGAGGGAGAGAGTTAGAGGGAGAAAGTTAGGGGGGAGAGAGGGGAGAGAGTGAGTTAGAGAGAGAGGGAGAGTGAGAGTGAGAGTGAGAGTGAGAGAGAGGGGCGTAGTAGAGGTGTGAGAGAGAGGGGCGTTAGAGGGGCGATGGAACAGGTACAGGACTACCAAAGAGACGTGATATCAGGGTATGTTTAAATTCAAAACTACTTTGACTTTAAAAGTTTAGTGGAGAGCGTGGTGTAGTAGAGGTGTGGAGAGAGGGGTGTAGTAGAGGTGTGGAGAGAGGGTCGTAGTAGAGGTGTGGAGAGAGGTGGAGGTGTGGAGAGAGGGGTGTAGTAGAGGTGTGGAGAGAGGGGTGTAGTAGAGGTGTGGAGAGAGGGGGGTGTAGTAGAGGTGTGGAGAGAGGGGTGTAGTAGAGGTGTGGAGAGAGGGGTGTAGTAGAGGTGTGGAGAGAGGGGTGTAGTAGAGGTGTGGAGAGAGGGGTGTAGTAGAGGTGTGGAGAGAGGGGTGTAGTAGAGGTGTGGAGAGCGGGGTGTAGAGGTGTGGAGAGCGGGGTGTAGTAGAGGTGTGGAGAGAGGGGTGTAGTAGAGGTGTGGAGAGAGGGGTGTAGTAGAGGTGTGGAGAGAGGGGTGTAGTAGAGGTGTGGAGAGAGGGGTGTAGTAGAGGTGTGGAGAGAGGGGTGTAGTAGAGGTGTGGAGAGAGGGGTGTAGTAGAGGTGTGGAGAGAGGGGTGTAGTAGAGGTGTGGAGAGAGGGGTGTAGTAGAGGTGTGGAGAGCGGGGTGTAGTTTACCTGACGTTGCTGGTGTCATTGAACTCCTCTGCCCACTTCTTCCGGTTCAGGGCGTTGGTGGAGCCGTCCAAGCGGTAGTAGTCTATGTTCCGGAACCATTTCCCCTCACCTGCACAGGTAAACACATAGTGTAGTTAGACGACAGTAGTAGAGGTGTGGAGAGCGAGGTGTAGAACCACTTCCCCTCACCTGCACAGGTAAACACATAGTGTAGTTAGACGACAGTCTTCAAAAAGTCATCATGCAGTTTGGCTTTTATTTATTTTACTAGGCAAATCAGTTAAGAACAAATTCTTATGTAAAACGTCAACCTACACCAGCCAAACCCTAAGCCGGACGACGCTGAACCAATGGGACTCCCGGCCGGTTGATACAGCCTGGATTGGAACCAGGGTCTGTAGTGACGCCTCTAGTACCACTGCACCAATCGGGAGACCTTACTCTCCTGTCAGCTCCAGTTTAGGTAGCCAATAGACACACCCAGTTCCAAACCAATCCCATAGACAGGCCCAGTTCCAAACCAATCCCATAGACAGGCCCAGTTCCAAACCAATCCCATAGACAGACCCAGTTCCAAACCAATCCCATAGACAGACCCAGTTCCAAACCAATCCCATAGACAGGCCCAGTTCCAAACCAATCCCATAGACAGGCCCAGTTCCAAACCAATCCCATAGACAGGCCCAGTTCCAAACCAATCCCATAGACAGGCCCAGTTCCAAACCAATCCCATAGACAGGCCCAGTTCCAAACCAATCCCATAGACATTCCAAACCCAGTTCCAAACCAATCCCATAGACAGGCCCAGTTCCAAACCAATCCCATAGACAGGCCCAGTTCCAAACCAATCCCATAGACAGACCCAGTTCCAAACCAATCCCATAGACAGACCCAGTTCCAAACCAATCCCATAGACAGACCCAGTTCCAAACCAATCCCATAGACAGACCCAGTTCCAAACCAATCCCATAGACAGACCCAGTTCCAAACCAATCCCATAGACAGACCCAGTTCCAAACCAATCCCATAGACAGACCCAGTTCCAAACCAATCCCATAGACAGGCCCAGTTCCAAACCAATCCCATAGACAGGCCCAGTTCCAAACCAATCCCTAGACAGGCCCAGTTCCAAACCAATTCCATAGACACGCCCAGTACCAAACCAATCCCATAGACAGGCCCAGTTCCAAACCAATCCCATAGACACGCCCAGTTCCAAACCAATCCCATAGACAGGCCCAGTTCCAAACCAAACCTATAGACACGCCCAGTTCCAAACCAATCCCATAGACACGCCCAGTTCCAAACCAATCCCATAGACACGCCCAGTTCCAAACCAATCCCATAGACACGCCCAGTTCCAAACCAAACCCATAGACACGCCCAGTTCCAAACCAATCCCATAGACAGGCCCAGTTCCAAACCAATCCCTAGACAAGCCCACTTCCAAACCAATCCCTAGACAAGCCTTGTTCCAAACCAATCCCTAGACAGGACTAGTTCCAAACCAATCCCTAGACAGGCCTTGTTCCAAACCAATCCCTAGACAGGCCTAGTTCCAAACCAATCCCTAGACAAGCCCACTTCCAAACCAATCCCTAGACAGGCCCAGTTCCAAACCAATCCTTACAGGCCCAGTTCCAAACCAATCCCTAGACAGGCCCAGTTCCAAAACGAATCACTAAAAAATGGCCAGGGGAGAATGACTGCCCTCTCACTGAAGCCACAAAGTTCAAAGGACAACCACGGCACTGCAGGCATTACTGGTAGTAAACAGGATCCCCATTATAGCGGAAGGGAGACTGGTGATCTTCCTGTAAATAACACACTTACACCAGATGTCCCGATGATGTCATGAGCACCATTTAGTGGCTAATGGGATGCCACCTTTCCAACAAGTCAGGGATCAAATGTCTTCCCTGCTAGAGCTGCCCTGGTCAACTGTCAGGGCTGTTACTGTGAAGTGTAAACGTCTAGGAGCCGCGTCTAGGACCGCCGAGTGCTGAAGCGTGGAAAAATCATCTGTCACTCTCACTAACGAGTTCCATACTGCCTTTGGAAGCAACGTCAGCACAACAACTGTTGGTTGGGAGCTTCATGAAATGGGTTTCCATGGCAGGGCAGCCACACACAAGCCTAAGATCACCGTGCACAATGCCAAGCGTCAGCTGGAGTGGTGTAAAGCTCGTCGCCATTGGACTCTGGAGCAGTGGAAAGGTGTTCTCTGGAGTGATGAATCACGCTTCACCATCTGGCTGTCTGACGGACGAATCTGGGTTTGGCGGATGCCAGGAGAACACCCCAACTGTCAACTGTAAAGTTTGGTGGAGGAATAATTGTCTGGGGCTGTTTTTCATGGTTCAGGCTAGGCCTCTTATGTCCAGTGAAGGGAAATCTTAATGCTACAGCATACAATTACATTCTAGACAATTCTGTGCTTCCAAGGGTCTTTCCTATTTCAGCATGACAATGCCCCCATGCACAAAGCGAGGTCCATACAGAAATGGACAGAGCCCTGACCTCAACCCCGTCGTACACTTTTGGGATGAATTGGAACAGCAACTGCGAGCCAGGCCTAATCGCCTAATATCAGTGTCAGACCTCACTAATGCTCGTGGCTGAATGGAACCAAGTCCCCGCAGAAATGTTCCAACAACTAGTGGAAAGCCTTCCCAGAAGAGTGGAGGCTGGTATAGCAGCAATGTTCCCAACATCTAGTGGAAAGCCTTCCCAGAAGAGTGGAGGCTGGTATAGCAGCAATGTTCCAACATCTAGTGGAAAGCCTTCCCAGAAGAGTGGAGGCTGTTATAGCAGCAATGTTCCAACATCTAGCCTTCCCAGAAGAGTGGAAGCTGTTATAGCAGCAATGTTCCATCATCTAGTGGAAAGCCTTCCCAGAAGAGTGGAGGCTGTTATAGCAGCAATGTTCCAACATCTAGTGGAAAGCCTTCCCAGAAGAGTGGAGACTGTTATAGCAGCAATGTTCCAACATCTAGTGGAAAGCCTTCCCAGAAGAGAGGAGGCTGTTATAGCAGCAAAGGTGTAGGAGATGTTGGACGAGCAGTCCACATACTTGTGGTCACGTAGTGTACTCAATGAGAGAAGGCGGCACTGAGAAAATCAGTAACATCACTTCCTGGAGTAGATCAAACTGAGCATGACACCATGTGGAGATGTAAGTGCTGAGAGAGAAGAGAGGAGAACGGAGAGGGGAGAACGGAGAACTGTGATGCACTTCCTAACCTGCCAAATGTATGACCATAGTAGACACAGATTTCCCACAGATTACACAGATCCACAAAGAATTAGAAAACCAATTAAATGTTGATCAACTCACGGCAGCAAGATGTGTGACCTGTTGCCACCAGAAAAGGGCAACCAGTGAAGAACAAACACCATTGTAAATTCCCTTTTGTAACTATTTGCACATTGTTACAATGTATATAGACATAATGTGACATTTGAAATGTCTCTGTTCTTTTGGAACTTCTGTGAGTGTAATGTTTACTGTTAATTTTTCTTGTTTATTTCACTTTTGTTTATTATCTACTTAACTTGCTTTGGCAATGTTAACATATGTTTCCCATGCCAATAAAGCCCTTCAATTGAAATTGATTTGAGAGATGTAAACTAAAGTACTGAGAGAACAGCGATAGTGGAGGCCAGGCCAAACGCGAGAGTGATCAGCCTTTTAATATAGCCTGCTAAACACACACGCATGCAGCCTGCTTCACAACTAACATTCAGTATGGTTCCAATTACTTCACTGATCTTTTCATTACAAATTGCTACCCCTTAAGCAAACATTTTTTTGTGTTATATATATTTTTTTTTTAAAGAGTCAAGGTCTAATCATTTTCAAAACGTAAGCAAAACCAGATGCCAAGGCTTAATTAAGAACATGACCTAACGCCAGAGGCTGTGTTTGTTGAGAGGGGCAGAGAGAAATACTCTGTGCATGTACCAGTACACATGTTGCATGTCTTCAGTGTTGTTTTCTCTCATTACTACCCCGCCACGGCCTCCTCCGGCAACAACCCGCCACGGCCTCCTCCGGCAACAACCCGCCACGGCCTCCTCCGGCAACAACCCGCCACGGCCTCCTCCGGCAACAACCCGCCACGGCCTCCTCCGGCAACAACCCGCCACGGCCTCCTCCGGCAACAACCCGCCACGGCCTCCTCCGGCAACAACACGCCACGGTCTCCTCCGGTAACAACACGCCACGGTCTCCTCCGGTAACAACACGCCACGGTCTCCTCCGGTAACAACCCGCCACGGTCTCCTCCGGCAACAACCCGCCACGGTCTCCTCCGGCAACAACACGCCACGGTCTCCTCCGGTAACAACACGCCACATTAGACCAGGACCCATAGGGTAGGGCACTACATTAGACCAGGACCCATAGGGTAGGGCACTACATTAGACCAGGACCCATAGGGTAGGGCACTACATTAGACCAGGACCCATAGGGTAGGGCACTACATTAGACCAGGACCCATAGGGTAGGGCACTACATTAGACCAGGGCCCACAGGGTAGTGCACTACATTAGACCAGGACCCATAGGGTAGTGCACTACATTAGACCAGGGCCCACAGGGTAGTGCACTACATTAGACCAGGGCCCACAGGGTAATGCACTACATTAGACCAGGGCCCATAGAGGTAGTGCCCTACAGTAGACCAGGGCCCATAGGGGTAGGGCACTACATTAGACCAGGGCCCACAGGGTAATGCACTACATTAGACCAGGGCCCACAGGGTAGTGCACTACATTAGACCAGGGCCCATAGAGGTAGTGCACTACATTAGACCAGGGCCCATAGAGGTAGTGCACTACATTAGACCAGGACCCACAGGGTAGTGCACTACATTAGACCAGGGCCCATAGGGTAGTAGAGGTAGTGCACTACATTAGACCAGGGCCCATAGAGGTAGTGCACTACATTAGACCAGGGCCCATAGAGGTAGTGCACTACATTAGACCAGGGCCCATAGAGGTAGTGCACTACATTAGACCAGGGCCCATAGAGGTAGTGCACTACATTAGACCAGGGCCCCTAGAGGTAGTGCACTACATTAGACCAGGGCCCATAGAGGTAGTGCACTACATTAGACCAGGACCCATAGAGGTAGTGCACTACATTAGACCAGGGCCCACAGGGTAGTGCACTACATTAGACCAGGGCCCATAGGGTAGTGCACTACATTAGACCAGAGCCCATAGGGTAGTGCCCTACATTAGACCAGGACCCATAGAGGTAGTGCACTACATTAGACCAGGGCCCATAGAGGTAGTGCACTACATTAGACCAGGGCCCATAGAGGTAGTGCACTACATTAGACCAGGGCCCATAGAGGTAGTGCACTACGTTAGACCAGGACCCACAGGGTAGTGCACTACATTAGACCAGGGCCCACAGGGTAATGCACTACATTAGACCAGGGCCCATAGAGGTAGTGCACTACATTAGACCAGGACCCATAGAGGTAGTGCACTACATTAGACCAGGGCCCACAGGGTAGTGCACTACATTAGACCAGGGCCCATAGAGGTAGTGCACTACATTAGACCAGGGCCCATAGAGGTAGTGCACTACATTAGACCAGGGCCCATAGAGGTAGTGCACTACATTAGACCAGGACCCATAGAGGTAGTGCACTACATTAGACCAGGGCCCACAGGGTAGTGCACTACATTAGACCAGGGCCCATAGGGTAGTGCACTACATTAGACCAGAGCCCATAGGGTAGTGCCCTACATTAGACCAGGACCCATAGAGGTAGTGCACTACATTAGACCAGGGCCCATAGAGGTAGTGCACTACATTAGACCAGGGCCCATAGAGGTAGTGCACTACATTAGACCAGGGCCCATAGGGGTAGGGCACTACATTAGACCAGGGCCCATAGGGTAGTGCACTACATTAGACCAGGGCCCATAGAGGTAGTGCCCTATATAGGGAATACCTATTGAGGACAGAACCGTCCTCCTATCCATCAGTAGTTAGTTTAGTGATATAAGCCTGGTATTGAGGTACAAAACATTTCAGTCCAATTTGTGGTGAGAGGAATTTAAATCCAAAACATCGGGATCTGCTACTGTTGATCAGTCACTTTATTCTTATGTTTTGGGATCCTGAGTGGTGCAGCGGTCTAACATGCGCTTCCACCCGAGACACCGCCCCCCAGAGACACCGCCCCCTCAGAGACACCGTCCCCCCCAGAGACACCGTCCCCCAGAGACACCGTCCCCCCAGAGACACCGTCCCCCCAGAGACACCGTCCCCCAGAGACACCGTCCCCCAGAGACACCGTCCCCCAGAGACACCGTCCCCCAGAGACACCGTCCCCTAGAGACACCGCCCCCAGAGACATCGTCCCCCAGAGACACCGTCCCCCAGAGACACCGTCCCCCAGAGACATCGTCTGCATGTTGAGGTTGTCCTCCCACACCAGAAGAGATCAGGACATGTGGTCAGGTCAGTGGTGTGGTCAGGTCAGTGGTGTGGTCAGCGGTCAGGTCAGTGGTGTGGTCAGTGGTCAGGTCAGTGGTCAGGTCAGTGGTGTGGTCAGTGGTCAGGTCAGTGGTGTGGTCAGGTCAGTGGTGTGGTCAGCGGTCAGGTCAGTGGTCAGGTCAGTGGTGTGGTCAGTGGTCAGGTCAGTGGTGTGGTCAGGTCAGCGGTGTGGTCAGGTCAGTGGTGTGGTCAGGTCAGGTCAGCGGTGTGGTCAGTGGTGTGGTCAGGTCAGGTCAGCGGTGTGGTCAGTGGTGTGGTCAGTGGTGTGGTCAGTGGTGTGGTCAGTGGTCAGGTCAGTGGTGTGGTCAGTGGTGTGGTCAGCGGGGTGGTCAGGTCAGTGGTGTGGTCAGTGGTCAGTGGTGTGGTCAGCGGTCAGGTCAGTGGTCAGGTCAGTGGTGTGGTCAGGTCAGGTCAGTGGTGTGGTCAGGTCAGTGGTGTGGTCAGTGGTCAGGTCAGTGGTGTGGTCAGTGGTGTGGTCAGGTCAGTGGTGTGGTCAGTGGTGTGGTCAGTGGTGTGGTCAGTGGTGTGGTCAGTGGTCAGGTCAGTGGTGTGGTCAGCGGTCAGGTCAGTGGTGTGGTCAGCGGTCAGGTCAGTGGTGTGGTCAGGTCAGCGGTGTGGTCAGTGGTGTGGTCAGGTCAGGTCAGCGGTGTGGTCAGTGGTGTGGTCAGTGGTCAGGTCAGTGGTGTGGTCAGTGGTGTGGTCAGTCGTCAGTGGTGTGGTCAGTGGTGTGGTCAGTGGTCAGGTCAGTGGTGTGGTCAGTGGTCAGTGGTGTGGTCAGCGGGGTGGTCAGGTCAGTGGTGTGGTCAGTGGTCAGTGGTGTGGTCAGCGGTCAGGTCAGTGGTCAGGTCAGTGGTGTGGTCAGGTCAGGTCAGTGGTGTGGTCAGGTCAGTGGTGTGGTCAGTGGTCAGGTTAGTGGTGTGGTCAGGTCAGTGGTGTGGTCAGTGGTGTGGTCAGGTCAGTGGTGTGGTCAGTGGTGTGGTCAGTGGTGTGGTCAGTGGTCAGGTCAGTGGTGTGGTCAGCGGTCAGGTCAGTGGTGTGGTCAGCGGTCAGGTCAGTGGTGTGGTCAGGTCAGCGGTCAGGTCAGCGGTGTGGTCAGTGGTGTGGTCAGGTCAGTGGTGTGGTCAGGTCAGTGGTGTGGTCAGCGGTCAGTGGTGTGGTCAGGTCAGCGGTGTGGTCAGCGGTGTGGTCAGCGGTGTGGTCAGTGGTGTGGTCAGTGGTGTGGTCAGTGGTCAGGTCAGTGGTGTGGTCAGTGGTCAGGTCAGCGGTGTGGTCAGTGGTGTGGTCAGCGGTGTGGTCAGCGGTGTGGTCCAGTGAGCCGGTGGTGCACATAACGGACGAGGTTGGGAAACACTAAGCTCGGGGTTGTTTGTGGACAGTGTCCTGGGACTACCTCTGTAATGAGAGGGTTGTCCCTCTCTTCTAGGGGGGAGGGGTTAGGGTGTAGGGCAGTACAGTACCTTTGTAGGGAGAAGGTTTCTCCTCCTCTTTGGCTCGGCCAGACAGCTCCAGGAAGTCTTCAATCAGGTCCAGAGAGATGAGAGACTGACTGAACACCAGACTGACGAGGGGACAGAAGAGACAGAGACTGACTGAACACCAGACTGACGAGGGGACAGAAGAGACAGAGACTGACTGAACACCAGACTGACGAGGGGACAGTAGAGATCAGAGACTGACTGAACACCAGACTGACGAGGGGACAGTAGAGATCAGAGACTGACGAGGGGACAGTAGAGATCAGAGACTGACGAGGGGACAGTAGAGATCAGAGACTGACTGAACACCAGACTGACGAGGGGACAGAAGAGATCAGAGACTGACTGAACACCAGACTGACGAGGGGACAGTAGAGATCAGAGACTGACGAGGGGACAGAAGAGATCAGAGACTGACTGAACACCAGACTGACGAGGGGACAGAAGACACTGTCAACATCACACCATCACTGGACTGTCTGTCAAGTTAACAGGACATTTGAAAACATGAAAAATGCGCCATTTAAGCGTTTCATTCAAGCACTTAGCATTGATCAATTCTTCTTGTCTCAAGAGTGTTTTCAGAGCTTGTCTCCTTACACTTTGTCCCCAACCTCCTCCTTTGTGGTGATGAACTGATATGTATTTAGGTGGGACGACACCTGGAGTGGCCTCTTCATAACTGTCTGGACCATGATAGTTCGTTGGTGATGTGGACACCAAGAAACTTTAAAATCTCGACCTGCCCCGTCGATGTGAATGGGGCCCATTCGGCCCTCCTTTTCCTGTAGTCCACGATCAGCTCCTTTGTCTTGATCACATTGAGGGAGAGGTTGTTGTCCTGGCACCACACTGCCAGGTCTCTGACCCTCGATGTTGTCAACAAACTTAAGGATGGTGTTGGAGTCATGCCTAGCCACCCAGTCGTGAGTGAACAGGGAGTAGAGGAGGGGTCTAAGCACGTACCCCTGAGGGGCCCCTGTGTTGAGGATCAACGTGGCAGATGTGTTGTTCCCTACCCTTACCACCTGGGGGCGGCCCGTCAGAAAGTCCAGGATCCAGTTGGAGGGGGAGGTGTTAAGTCCCAGGGTCCTTAGCTTATTGATGAGCTTTGAGGGCACTATGGTGTTGAACGCTGAGCTGTAGTCAATGAATAGCATTCTCACATAGGTGTTCCTTTTGTCCAGGTGGGAAAGGGCAGTGTGGATTGCAATAGAGATTGCATCATCTGTGGATCTGTTGGGGTGGTATGCAAATTTGAGTGGGTCTAGGGTTTCTGGGATAATGGGGTTGATGTGAGCAATGACCAGCCTTTCAAAGAACTTCATGGTTACCAGCGTGAGTGCTACAGGGCAGTAGTCATTTAGGCAGGTTACCTTCGCATTCTTGGGCACAGGGACTGTGGTGGTCTGTTTGAAATATCTTGGTATTACAGACTCGGTCAGGTTGAACCTGTCAGTGAAGACACTTGCCAGTTGGTCTGCGCATGCTCAGAGTACACGTTCTGGTAATCCGTGCTATCCCGCGACCTGTGAAAGTTGATCTGTTTAAAAGCTACGGCTAGCGTGATCACACAGTCATCCGGAACAGCTGGTGCTCTCATATATGATTCGGTGTTGCTTGCCTCGAAGCGAGCATAAAAGTAACGTCCTGGTAATCCGTCTGGCACCATTGTTGACATGTTTAAAGGTCTTGCTCACATCGGCTACAGAGAGCGTGATCACACAGTCGTTCGGAAC
The DNA here is from genome assembly GCF_021184085.1 of Oncorhynchus gorbuscha. Taxonomy (NCBI): domain Eukaryota; kingdom Metazoa; phylum Chordata; class Actinopteri; order Salmoniformes; family Salmonidae; genus Oncorhynchus; species Oncorhynchus gorbuscha. Next base: position 852,302 of record NC_060195.1, on the reverse strand, counting down.
AGCTGGTGCTCTCATGCATGCTTCTGTTTTGCTTTCCTCAAAGCAAGCAAAAAAGGGCATTTAGCCCGTCTGGTAGGCTTGCATCACTGTGCAGCTCACGGCAGGTTTCCCTTTGTAGTCTGTAATAGTTTGCAAGCCCTGTCACGTCGCTGAGCGTCAGAGCCGGTGTCGTATGATTCGATCTTAGTCCTGTATTGACGCTTTGCCCATTCGATGGTTCGTCTGAGGGCGGGATTTCTTACAAACGTCCGGATTAGTGTCCTACACCTTGAAAGTTGCTGCTCTAGGCTTTAGCTCGGTGATGATGTTGCCTTTAAACCATAGCTTCTGGTTTCGATATGTACTTACGGTCACCGTCGTCGATAAACATATTTATGAAGCTGGTGATCAAAGGATGTTCTTCACATCGTTTTGAATTTAAATAAAATTGTACACTGAAGGCTGTAAAGCCGAAACATCTGTGTCCATGATGCAGTGAAAATAATACAAAGAAATGTAATAATGAAGCTGTATGTAAAATTATTTCTCTTTGAATTGGTGGGTTTCTGGTTCTTCTTCCACCTCAAATGTATATTATAGTTACTTACATTTTGTCCTCCACCTCCTCGGCCATGCGGAGAATCTCAAACAGCAGCACCATTTTCCCAGAATGCTCCAGGATCTCAGAGTCAGCCTCCGTAACAAACTCCTTGTGCCAGTCAGGACTCCTGGTGCCAGGGCTGGAGGCCGGACGCACTGGGGAGGGCAGAGGGTAAGAATTTATATATTTTTTCATTAGGATTAGTGACAGCTAGTCTTACTGGGGTCCGACACATAACGAAAAATTAGACAAAATACTTAATATACATACATTTTAAATCATTAACATGTAGAACAGTACACAACAAGCAGGTCACATGGGGGAGAGGAGTTGTGTTGCTTCACTTGCGCTAGATAAGATGGGAGTTCGGCTCTGTATAATACTGTATGTTTCTGTACATTTTTTCTGGAAAAGACCCCTGGTGGCAATGCTGGTGTGATAAGTGTTGGTGCTGTGTGTAAGTTGATTACGCAAACAATTTGGAATTTCCAACTATGTTTATTTTAACAAGTAGTGACAGTCAGTCTTTCCTCAACTCTCAGCCAAGACACTGACATGCGTAGTATCTATATGAACTTTCTAGTTACAATGAAGAGCAAGACGTGCAGCTCTGTTCTGGGCCAGCTGTAGTTTAACTTCCCTAGGGTAGGGGGCAGCGTTCTGAATTTCGGATGAAAAGCATGCACAAATTAAACTGTCTGCTACTCAGTCCCAGAATATAGGATATGCATATAATTCGTAGATTTGGATGGAAAACACTCTAAAGTTTCCAAAACTGTTAAAATAATGTCTGTGAGTATAACAGAACTGATATGGCAGGTGAAAACCTGAGGAATATCCATCCAGGAAGTACTATTATTTTGAAACGCTGTTTTTCCATTGAAAGCCTATCCACCATACAAAGACTTAGGACCCACTTCACGAGCTCTGTGCCTTCCTCTACATGTGACCAGTCTTTAGGCATTGTTTCAGGCTTTTACTCTGAAAAATGAGGGAGATACAGCACTTTCAATCAGTGGCCAGTGGACATTTCCATTCATCAGCCATGTGCCTGATCAGGAACGCACCTTTCTTGTTTCTCCTTTCCTATTGACGAAGCTTTTGTCCGGTTAAAATATTATTGATTATTTATGACAAAAACAACCCGAGGATTGATTTTAAACATCGTTTGGCATGTTTCTATGAACTTTTATTCTACTTTTTAAAAACTTTTCGTCCTGGAATTAGTGCACGCGCCTTCTGCATTCGGATTACTGGACAAACCATGCGAACAAAAAGGAGGTTTTTGGTCATAAAGAGGGACATTATCGAACAAAACAAACATTTATTGTCTAACATGAAGACCTGGGAGAGCCACCAGATGAAGATCATCAAAGGTATGTGATTAATTTTAATGCTATTTCTGACTTTCATGACACTCCTTGGCTGGAAAATGCATGCATGCGTTTCTGTGGCTAGGAGCTGACCTTACATAATAGCAAAGTATGCTTTCGCCGTAAAGCGTTTTTTTGAAATGGGACACAGCGGTTGCATTAAGGAGAAGTTTATCTATATTTCCATGAAAACATTTGTATAGTTTATCAATGTTGATGATGAGTATTTCTGTTATTTGATGTGGCTCTCTGCACTTTCACCGGATGTTTGTTTGAGACAATGCATTTCTGACCACAACTCGGATTTTTGGACATAAATATGAACTTTACCGAACAAAACATACATGTATTGTGTAACATGAAGTCCTATGAGTGTCATCTGATGAAGATCATCAAAGGTTAGTGATTAATTTGATCTATATTTCTGCTTTTTGTGAATCCTCTCTTTGGCTGGAAAAATGGCTGTGTTATTCTGTGAATAGGCACTCACCTAACATAATCGTTTGGTTTGCTTTCGTCGTAAAGCCTTTTTGAAATCGGCTGGATTTACAACAAGTGTATCTTTAAAATACATGTATGTTTGAGGAATTTTAATTAATTTTAATTAATTAATTTTAATTATGGGATTTCTGTTGTTTTGAATTTGGCGCCCTGCAGTTTTCACTGGCTGTTGACGAGGTGGGACGCTATGAACCGTTTCTGTCTGTAATAAGGACTTTTGTGGAGAAGAACTCATTCTGATTGGTTGGGCCTGGCTCACAAGGACAAGGTCTATGCCCTCCCGGTGCCCACCAGCACCCAGTCCTGTGTAATCATTGATTAGGGTGTAATGAATTTATTTCAATTGACTGATGTCCGTCTATGAACTGTAACTCAGTAAAAACCTTGATGCATTTATATTTTCGTTCAGCATATTAAACCATTTATATTTTCGTTCAGCATATTAAACCAACCAGGCAAATCAACGAGACAACAGTCCTCCTGAACTGAGCTGCAGGAGAGGAAGGAAACAGCTCTGAGGTGTCACCATGAGGCCACTGGTCATTTTAAAACATCTACCAGGGTTCAATGGATGTGATGGGAGAAAACTGAGGATGGATCAACAACATTGTAGTGACTCCACAAGAATGACCTCAATGACAGAGTGAAAAAAATACACACACAGGGAATAAAAAAATATTCCATAACTTGGAACGCTCTTCGGCCAAAGTGCAAAGGCTTATGTTCCAACATCACTGAGTACCACTCTCCATGTTTTCAAGCATGGCGGTGGCTGCATCATGTTATGGGTATGCTTGTAAGTGGACAAAACCAGGGAGTTTTTTTTAGGACAAAAAGGAAACGGAATGGAGCTAAGCACAGGCAAATTCCTAGAGGAAAACCTGCTTCAGTCTGCTTTCCACCAGACACTGGGAGATGAATTCACCTTTCAGCATGACAGGCCAATTCTACACTGGAGTTGCTTACCAAGACAGTGAATGTTCCCGACTGGCAGTTTTGACTTACATCTCGTTGAAATGGTTGCGTAGCAATGATCAACAACCAATTTGACTGAGCTTGAAGAATTTAGAGTAGATGATTATATGGGCGATTACAAAATTGTACAATCCAGGTGTGCAACGCTCTTATGAGAGTTAACCAAGAAGACTCCCAGCTGTAGTCGCTACCAAAGGTGTTTCTAACATCTATTGACTCAGGGAGCTGAACACTTACGACAATGATAATTTAATGTATTAACCTTTAAAAAATAAAACACACACATTATATATATAACAACATAACATTATAACTGTACATTTCTAGTCAGGTAACAATCTACAGGCTCTATATAATTCTATTTCTATACCTTCCTCCTGTGGCTCCGCCCGGTTGCGGCTGGAGGGGTCTCCCCCTCGGGAGCTGGTGTTCCACTCCTTAATCACCTCGAGAGCGTCACTGTCTGAGTCACTGTCCTTCTTCCTGGCCTTCCCCCGCTTCTTCTTCCTACAGGGGGGGGCAGAGCAGAGCAACGTTGTAAGACAGTCAGGTGATAAAATGTCAGACAAGAAACAACCTGTAAACTTGCTAGAAAATGTACCTATTTTCCCAGAGTAGGGTTGTCACAATACCAACATTTGACCAACAAAGTGATGCCAGACCAAGTATCACGATACAGAGTAATATGGTGATACCACGAAGTTGGCCCCGCCCCCTCAGGATGCCTGTCCCCATTTCCTATTGGTTCTGCCCGTGCGCTGCACAAAGCTCTGATTTTCACACCTCTACTCAACACACTTCGATTGACCTTCACACTTTACAGTACAATACAAAAAGGCTACTGCAGAAAACAGATGCTTTGCTCATATCCAAATGCCTACCTGTGATTGGGCAGGATGAATGTGGTAAGGAATATACACAGTGTACAAAACATTAAGAACACCTTCCTAATATTGAGTTGCGCTCCCTTTTGCCCCTCAGAACAGCCTCAATTTGTCGGGGCACGGACTCTACAAAGTGTCGAAAGCGTTGACTCCAATGCTTCCCAAAGTTGTGTGAAGTTGGCCGAATGTCCTTCGGGTGGTGGATTATTCTTGATATACACAGGAAACTGTTCGAGTGTGAAAACCCCAGGATCGTTGCAGTTCTTGACACAAACCGGTGCGCCTGGCACCTACTACCATACCCCGTTCAAAGGCACTTCAATATTTTGTTGCCTATTCTCCCTCTGGGCCTCTGTTATAGCGCGATGGGTGAAACTCTGGGCCTCTGTTATAGCTCGATGGGTGAAACTCTGGGCCTCTGTTATAGCTCATTGAGCTATAACAGAGGCCTCTGTTATAGCGCGATGGGTGATACACCCTCTGTTAGCTGGGTAACAGAGGCCCTGAGTATCACCCATTGAAACTTGGGCCTTGTGTCCCTGAAAATTACTTTTTCTGTTTCTCAATGTCCTCAGAGGTCATGCTTAAAGAAGATTCCTCGGTCTCCAATGGGATGAAACTCTCCATGCTGTCCTCAATGGGTGAAACTACCCTCTGTTAAAGCTAAAACACAAGACACACAGTAAGCCCCCCTCTGTTAAGACACAGTCAGCCCCCTAAGACACAGTCACTGGGCCCTGTTAAGACACAGTCAGCCCCCTCTAAGACACAGTCAGCCCCCAAGACACAGTCAGCCCCCTGTTAAGACACAGTCAGCCCCCTGTTAAGACACAGTCAGCCCCCCTGTTAAGACACAGTCAGCCCCCTGTTAAGACACAGGGTCAGCCCCCTGTTAAGACACAGGTGAGCCCCCTGTTAAGACACAGTGAGCCCCCAAGACACAGTCAGCCCCCTGTTAGACACAGTCAGCCCCCCTCTGTTAAGACACAGTCAGCCCCCTGTTAAGACACAGTCAGCCCCCCTGTTAAGACACAGTCAGCCCCCTGTTAAGACACAGTGAGCCCCCTGTTAAGACACAGTCAGCTCCCCTGTTAAGACACAGTCAGCCCCCTCAAGACACAGTCAGCCCCCTCAAGACACAGTCTGCCCCCTGTTAAGACACAGTCAGCCCCCCTGTTAAGACACAGTCAGCCCCCCTGTTAGACACAGTCAGCCCCCCTGTTAAGACACAGTCAGCCCCCTAAGACACAGGGTGAGCCCCCCTAAGACACAGTCAGCCCCAGTCCAAGACACAGTCAGCCCCAGTTAAAGCCAAGGGTGACACAGTCAGCCCCAGTCTAAGACACAGTCAGCCCCAGTCTAAGACACAGTCAGCCCCCTCTGTTAGACACAGGGTCAGCCCCCCCTCTGTTAAGACACAGTCAGCCCTCCCCCCAAGATAGTCAGCCCTCCCCCTCAAGATAGTCAGCCCTCCCCTGTTAGACAATGGGTGATACTCCCCTGTTAAAGCTCAATGGGTGATACTCAATGGGTGATACTCTAAGACACAGTCAGCCCCCTCTGTTAGACACAATGGGTCAGCCCCCTGTTAAGACACAGTCTCCCCTGTTAAAGCCAAGACACAGTCTGGGCCCAGTTAAAGCTCAAGGGTGATACAGTCAGCCCCAGTCCAAGACACAGTCAGCCCCAGTCCAAGACACAGTCAGCCCCAGTTATAGCTCAAGACACAGTCAGCCCCTGTCCAAGACACAGTCATACCCCAGTCCAAGACACAGTCAGCCCCAGTTATAGACACAGTCAGCCCCAGTTATAGACAATGTCAGCTCCCTGTTAAGACACAGTCATACCCCAGTCCAAGACACAGTCAGCCCCAGGGTGACACAGTCAGCCCCAGTCCAAGACACAGTCAGCCCCCCTGTTAAGACACAGGGTGAGCCCCCCTGTTAGACACAGTCAGCCCCCCTCTGTTAAGACACAGGGTGAAACCCCTCTGTTAAGACACAGGGTGATACTCCCCCTCAAGACACAGTCAGCGCCCCCTCAAGACACAGTCAGCCCAATGGGTGACCCCCTGACACAGTCAATGGGTGAAACTCCCCCAGACACAGTGATACTCAGCCCTCCCCCAGACACAGTCAGCCCCCTCTGTTAGACACAGGGTCAGCCCCCCTGTTATACACAGGGTGAGCTCCCCTGTTAGACACAGTCAGCCCTCCCCCTGTTAGACACAGTCAGCCCTGGGCCCTGTTAGACACAATGGGTGAGCCTCCCCTCTGTTAGACACAATGGGTCAGCCCTCCCCCTGTTATACACAGTCAGCCCTGGGCCCCGTTAGACACAGGGTCAGCCCTCCCCTCTGTTAGACACAGTGAGCCCTGGGCCCTGTTAGAGCACAATGGGTCAGCCCTCCCCCTGTTAAAGCACAGTCAGTCCGGGCCCCTGAGACACAGTCCTGCCGCCCCCAAGACACAGTCCTGGGCCCCTGTTAAGACACAGTCCTGGGCCTCCCCCAAGACACAGTCCTGGGCCCCCCAAGACACAGTGAAACTCTGGGCCCCTGTTAAGACACAGTCCGGGCCCCTGTTAAGACACAGGGTCACTCTGGCCCCTAAGACTCAGTCAGCTCTGCCCCTCTGTTAGACACAGTCCTGGGCCCCTGTTAAGACACAGGGTCCTGGGCCTCCCTTAAGACTCAGTCCGATACTCTGCCCCCTAAGACACAGTCCGAAACTCTGGCCCCCTGTTAAGACACAGGGTCAGCTCTGGCCCCTGTTAAGCACAGTCAGCTCGGGCCCCCTGTTAAGACAATGTCAGATACTCTGGCCCCTGTTAAGCACAGTCAGCCGGCCCCTGTTAAGACACAGTCAGCTCTGGGCCCCCTAAGACACAATGGGTCATACTCTGGGCCCTGTTAAGACTCAGTCAGCCTGGCCCTAAGACACAGTCAGCCGGCCCCCTAAGACACAGTGATACTCTGGCCCCCTAAGAGCTCAATGGGTGATACTCTGGGCCCTGTTAAGACACAGGTCATACCTGGGCCCTGTTAAAGCTCAATGGGTGATACTCTGGGCCCTGTTAAAGCTCAATGGGTGATACTCCCTCTGTTAAAGACAATGGGTGAGCTCTGCTCCCTGTTAAGACACAATGGGTGAGCCGCCCCCTAAGACACAGGGTCAGCCGCCCCTAAGACACAGGGTCAGCCTCCCCCTAAGACACAGTCAGCCCCCTTAGTATGTTCTCCTGGGGTTTAGTGAAGCATGTTAGTATGTTCTCCTGGGGTTGCTCAATGTGATAGCGTGTTGTATGTTCTCCTGGGGTTGAGTGTGGGCGTGTTTATATGTTCTCCTGGGGTTTCAATGTGATACTCGTGTTAGTATGTTCTCCTGGGGTTGAGTGTAGCGTGTTTATATGTTCTCCTGGGGTTGAGTGCTCAATGCGTGTTTGTATGTTCTCCTGGGGATTGAGTGTAGCGTGTTTATATGTTCTCTGGGGTTTCAGTGTAGCGTGTTAGTATGTTCTCTGGGGTTTTAGTGGGTGATACGTGTTAGTATGTTCTCCTGGGGTTTCAATGTGATACTCTGCGTGTTAGTATGTTCTCTGGGGTTGAGTGTAGCGTGTTTATATGTTCTCCTGGGGTTGAGGGTGAAACTCGTGTTAGTATGTTCTCCTGGGGTTGAGTGTAGCGTGTTTATATGTTCTCCTGGGGTTTACTGTGGCGTGTTAGTATGTTCTCCTGGGGTTGCTCAATGGGTGATAGCGTGTCGGTTAGTGGGTGATTGGGGCAGCTGATACAGACCCAATGTCGTTCCCTCAACCTGTTTTCTTAGCTGATGAGTGTGTGTGAGTCCGTCTGTGTATACCTTGTTTTCCTTGCTGATGTAGTCCAGCTGCAGGCACCAGGGATGGGTCCAGATTCTGCTGAGCATCTGGAAGTCCTGGAAGAGTTTGGTGCCGGCACGACCCGACCCCCTCCACCACGTTCCCAGTACCTGCCCCAGGCACACGCACAGAAGAGACAGAGAGAGAACATGTGTGTCACACCAACCACAGCTGAGTAAGGTACCACTCCTTCACATCAACACCAGAACACCGTAAGAGAAGACTGAAAGAGACAAACCTGGATTGCTAAACGTTACAGCCTTATTCTAAAATGGATTCAATTAAATGTATTCCTCAATCTACACAGCCCCCCCAAAAAAAACTGGTTTCAAATGTTACGCAAATTTCAAATAAAAAAACTGAAATATCTTATTTACATAAGTATTCAGACCCTTTCCTTTGAGACTTGATCATTGAGATGTTTCTACAACTTGGAGTCCAACTGTAGTAAATTCAACTGATTGGACATGATTTGGAAAGGCACACACCTGTCTATATTAGGCCCCACGGTTGACAGTGCATGTCAGAGCAAAAACCAAGCCATGAGGTCGAAGGAATGGTCCGTAGAGCTCCGAGACAGGATTGTGTCGAGGCGCAGATCTGGGGAAGCGTGCCAAAACATTTCTGCAGCATTGAAGGTCCCCCAAGAACACAATGGCCTCAATCATTCTTAAATGGAAGAAGTTTGGAATCACCAAGACTCTTCCTAGAGCTGGTCGCCCGTTCCAAACTGCGGTCGAGCTCTAGAGTTCCTCTGTGGAGATGGGAGAACCTTCCAGAAGGACAATCATCTCTCCAGCACTCCACCAATCAGGCTTTTATGGTAGAGTGGCCAGACGGAAGCCACTGCTCAGTAAAAGGCACATGACAACCCACTTGGAGTTTGCCAAAAGTCACCTAAAGACTCTCAGACCATGAGAAACAAGATTCTCTGGTCTGATGAAACCAAGATCGAGCTCTTTGGCCTGAATGCCAAGCATCACGCCAGGACGTTCCATCCCTACGGTGAAGCATGGTGGTGGCAGCATCATGTCTGGAGGAAACCTTACACCATCCCTACGGTGAAGCATGGTGGTGGCAGCATCATGTCTGGAGGAAACCTTGCACCATCCCTACGGTGAAGCATGGTGGTGGCAGCATCATGTCTGGAGGAAACCTTGCACCATCCCTACGGTGAAGCATGGTGGTGGCAGCATCATGTCTGGAGGAAACCTTGCACCATCCCTACGGTGAAGCATGGTGGTGGCAGCATCATGCTGTGGGAACATATTGAACTGTTTAGACTAAAAACTGGTTCAAACCAGACCTCTGGGTCATAATGAACTGTTTAGACTAGAGACCAGACCTCTGGGTCAACTAATGAACTGTTTAGACAGATTTGACCAGACCTCTGGGTCATAATGAACTGTTTAGAGTGCTAGAGACCAGACCATGAGGTCTGGGTCATAATGAACTGTTTAGACTAGAGACCAGACCATTGAAGGTCATAATGAACTGTTTAGAATGGAAGAGAATCCAGACCTCCTGGCTGTCATAATGAACTGTTTAGACTAGAGACCAGACCTCTGGGTCATAATGAACTGTTTAGACTAGGGACCAGACCTCTGGGTCATAATGAACTGTTTAGACTAGGGACCAGACCTCTGGGTCATAATGAACTGTTTAGACTAGAGACCAGACCTCTGGGTCATAATGAACTGTTTAGACTAGAGACCAGACCTCTGGGTCATAATGAACTGTTTAGACTAGGGACCAGACCTCTGGGTCATAATGAACTGTTTAGATCTAGAAGACCAGACCTCTGTGGTCATAATGAACTGTTTAGACTAGAGACCAGACCTCTGGGTCATAATGAACTGTTTAGACTAGGGACCAGACCTCTGGGTCATAATGAACTGTTTAGACTAGAAACCAGACCTCTGGGTCATAATGAACTGTTTAGACTAGAGACCAGACCTCTGGGTCATAATGAACTGTTTAGACTAGGGACCAGACCTCTGGGTCATAATGAACTGTTTAGACTAGAGACCAGACCTCTGGGTCATAATGAACTGTTTAGACTAGAGACCAGACCTCTGTGGTAACCTCTGTGGTAACCACTGTGGTAACCTCCTTCCCTCCCTCTTAAAACACACAGAAGTACAATCCTCCAGGTAGGATCTGTAGTGTACACTAGGTAAGGTAGGGGTTAGTGTGTACCTGTTAAGTGCTCCAGGTAGGATCTGTAGTGTACACTAGGTAAGGTAGGGGTTAGTGTGTACCTGTTAAGTGCTCCAGGTAGGATCTGTAGTGTACACTAGGTAAGGTAGGGGTTAGTGTGTACCTGTTAAGTGCTCCAGGTAGGATCTGTAGGGTACACTAGGTAAGGTAGGGGTTAGTGTGTACCTGTTAAGTGCTCCAGGTAGGATCTGTAGTGTACACTAGGTAAGGTAGGGGTTAGTGTGTACCTGTTAAGTGCTCCAGGTAGTGTCGGTATAGAGTACACTGGATGGGCGTGACTCTGACGCACACAACGTACTCATGTTTAGGAGGCAGGAACTTGGTCAGGGCAGAGTAGTCTCTTCTCTGGAGAGAGAGCAGAGAAAGAGCAGAGAGAGAGCAGAGAGAGAGCAGAGAAAGAGGAGAGAAAGAGCAGAGAGAGAGAGAGAGAGAGCAGAGAGAGAGCAGGAGAGCAGAGACAGAGCAGAGAAAGAGGAGGAGAGCAGAGACAGAGCAGAGAAAGAGGAGGAGAGCAGAGAAAGAGAGAGCAGAGAGCAGAGAGGAGAAAGATCCGAGGAGAGAGAGCAGAGAGGAGAAAGAGCAGAGAAAGAGAGAGAGAGCAGCAGAGGAGAAAGAGCAGAGAGAGAAAGAGCAGAGGAGCAGAGAAAGAGAGAGGAGAAAGAGCAGAGAGGAGAGAGCAGAGAGAGAAAGAGCAGAGAAAGAGCAGAGGAGAAAGAGCAGAGGAGAAAGAGCAGAGAGGAGAGAGCAGAGAAAGAGAGCAGAGAGAATGTGAGCTATCCTTTATGAGGCGAACATCACAGTGTTATATAGTGTTACAACAGTGTTACCTGAACACATCCATTGAGCATCTCGTAGAGGATGTGGGCCCTCTTCTTCATGATGCGTACATCCTGGTCTGTGGAGTCCGCTGCCTGCCCGTTCTGGATGGGGTTGACGAAGCGGTTCCTGAACTCCTTCACTGACCCCAGCAGGTTCTCCTTGATGAAGTTCACCATGCAGTGGTCTGGACAAGGGCACACAACATAAGTATTCACCCTCCCCTCAGATTTCTTCACATTTTGTTGTGTTACGAAGTGGCATTAAAGTTAATTCCACTGTCATTTTTGTCAGTGACTACAGCTGGGAGTCTCCTCTCCTAAGAGATTTCACACCTGGATTGCAGCGACTACAGCTGGGAGTCTCCTCTCCTAAGAGATTTCACACCTGGATTGTAGCGACTACAGCTGGGAGTCTCATCTCCTAAGAAATTTCACACCTGGATTGTAGCGACTACAGCTGGGAGTCTCCTCTCCTAAGAAATTTCACACCTGGATTGTAGCGACTACAGCTGGGAGTCTCCTCTCCTAAGAGATTTCACACCTGGATTGTAGCGACTACAGCTGGGAGTCTCCTCTCCTAAGAGATTTCACACCTGGATTGTAGCGACTACAGCTGGGAGTCTCCTCTCCTAAGAGATTTCACACCTGGATTGTAGCGACTACAGCTGGGAGTCTCCTCTCCTAAGAGATTTCACACCTGGATTGTAGCGACTACAGCTGGGAGTCTCCTCTCCTAAGAGATTTCACACCTGGATTGTACAACACTGTATTTTCCCCATTTCAGATTTCAAACCTGGATTGTAGCGAATCAGCTGTACCATCTAAAATTTCAAATACCTGGATTGTAACCATAACCAAAATAGTCTCTTTTTCAGCTGATTTCACACCTGGTGTATTGTAAAACACTGTATTTTCCCCATTATCTCACATAGAAAGATCTGCTCAGACTTGCTTTCAGAGACATCATCTAGAACCATCTAAAACTGCTGTAAAATATAACCAATAATTCATAAGGACCATAAGAAAATATTGTCTTTTACAGCACTTTGAAGTTGGTGTCATTAAAAAAACTTTACATACACTTAGGTTGGAGTCATTAAAACTAGTTTATTATCTCACATAGAACAGATCTGGTTGGAGTCTCAGACTTGCTTTCAGTGACATATCTAGAACTCACAACTCTATGTGAATTTAAAATTCAATAATTCACTGAAAACTAGGACCATTAAAACTAGTTTACAGAGGTTTACAAGTTAAAAAACTCGGAGGTTTACATACACTGAGGTTGGAGTCATTAAAACTAGTTTACATACACTTAGGTTGGAGTCATTATTAAAACTAGTTTACATACACTTAGGTTGGAGTCATTAAAACTTGTTTACATACACTTAGGTTGGAGTCATTAAAACTAGTTTACATACACTTAGGTTGGAGTCATTAAAACTAGTTTACATACACTTAGGTTGGAGTCATTAAAACTCATGTTTCAACCACTCCACATATTGCTTGTTAACAAACTATAGTTTTGGCAAGTCAGTTAGGACATCTACTTTGTGCAAGACACAAGGCATTTTTCCAACAATTGTTTACAGACAGATTATTTCACTGTATCACATTTCCAGTGAGTCAGAAGTTTACATACACTAAGTTGTCTGTTCCTTTAAACAGCTTGGAAAGTTCCAGAAAATGATGTCATGGCTTTAGAAGCTTCTGATAGGCTAATTGAAATCATTTGTGTCAATTGGAAGTATCTATATCCACAGTAAAACGAGTCCTATATCGACAAACCTGAAAGGCCGCTCAGCAAGGAAGAAGCCACTGCTCCAAAACCGCCATAGAAAAGCCAGACTACGGTTTGCAACTGCACATGGGGACAAAGATTGTACTTTTTGGAGAAATGTCCTCTGGTCTGATGAAACAAAAATAGAACTGTTTGGCCATAATGACCATCGTTATGTTTGGAGGAAAAAGGGGAGGCTTGCAAGCTAAAGAACACCATCCCAACCGTGAAGCACAGGGGTGGCAGCATCATGTTGTGGAGGTGCTTTACTGCAGGAGGGACTGGTGCACTTCACAAAATAGATGGCATCATGAAAAATGACAATTATGTGGATATATTGAAGTAACATCTCAAGACATCAGTCAGGTTAAAGCTTGGTCGCAAATTGGTCTTCCAAATGGACAATGACCCCAAGCGTACTTCCAAAGTTGTGGCAAAATGGCTTAAGGACAACACTTGACTGGGCAGGGGCACAGTCATGGGTGGACCTGGGAGGGCTTTTTCGGCCCTCCACCAACCAAAGAGGATCTGCAGAGAAGAATGGGAGAAACTCCCCAAATACAGGTGTGCCAAGCTTGTAGCGTCAGACCCAAGAAGACCAGAGGCTGTAATCGCTGCCAAAGGTGTTTCAACAAAGTACTGAGGAAAAGATCTGCATACTAAATGTACTTGTGATTTTTCAGTTTTGTATTTTTTTATGAATTAGCAAAAATTTCTAAACCTGTTTTTGCTTAGTCATTATGTGTAGAATGATGAGGTGGGGGGGACTTTAAAAACATCAATTTTAGAGTAAGGCTGTAATGTGTTAAAAGTCCAGGGGTCTGAATTATTTCCGAATGTCCTGTAGGCCAGCGGTCTGGATATAACAGGAAGTAATGGACATACACTCTATGAGGTTGTTCTGCAGTGGAGTGCCGGTGAGCACCACTCTCCGTCGGGTCTTGATGGAATTCATGGCTTTAGAGATGGCCGACACCTCGTTCTTCAAGATGTGGCCCTCATCACAGATCACAAAATCTGGGCCTGGGGAGGGAGACAACGCAGAGCAGAGAGAGTTGAGAAGAAACTGGATACAAGAAATAACCATGTGTGTGTGTCCTCTACCTACCTGGGTCAACCAGGGTCTTCTGGAAGGTCTCTTTGAGTTTCTTGCTCTTGATGTTTCTACCCTGAGTGAGGTTACGGTACATCTCATAGCCAATGATCATGATTCCTCCATCCTCCTGCCACTGCTGCAGAGCAGACGCTCTCTCCTGAGGACGCTTCACCGTGGCCAGCTCCGTCACCTAGTGACAGACAGAGTAAAGACACACAGACAGCGTAAAGACACACAGACAGCGTAAAGACACACAGACAGCGTAAAGACACACAGACAGCGTAAAGACACACAGACAGCGTAAAGACACACAGACAGCGTAAAGACACACAGACAGCGTAAAGACACACAGACAGAGTAAAGACACACAGACAGCGTAAAGACACACAGACAGCGTAAAGACACACAGACAGCGTAAAGACACACAGACAGAGTAAAGACACACAGACAGCGTAAAGACACACAGACAGCGTAAAGACACACAGACAGAGTAAAGACACACAGACAGAGTAAAGACACACAGACAGCGTAAAGACACACAGACAGCGTAACAGACACACAGACAGCGTAAAGACACACAGACAGAGTAAAGACACAGACAGCGTAAAGACAGGTATATCAGAGTAAGTGTGTACACACAAACAGCGTCCTTGAAGCCACAGCCACTTCTCAAACTCATTGAGCCAGTTGAGAACGGTGTTGAGAGGACAGACGATCAGAGCCGTGGAGAAGTCTAACTTTTCACACAGCAGTAGTGTGTGGAGGAGGGTTACCACCTAAACTGGTATAAACAGGGTTAGATAACGGTGTATAGATATATACACATAGAGAGAAGTCTAACTTGTCACACAGCAGTAGTGTGTGGAGGAGGGTTACCACCTAGTGGTATAAACAGGGTTAGATACAGTATAGATATATACACATAGAGAGAAGTCTAACTTGTCACACAGCAGTAGTGTGTGGAGGAGGGTTACCACCTAGTGGTATAAACAGGGTTAGATACAGTATAGATATATACACATAGAGAGAAGTCTAACTTGTCACACAGCAGTAGTGTGTGGAGTAGGGTTACCACCTAGTGGTATAAACAGGGTTAGATACAGTATAGATATATACACATAGAGAAAGAAGTGTAACTTGTCACACAGCAGTAGTGTGTGGAGGAGGGTTACCACCTAGTGGTCAAACAGGGTTAGAGGGTCAGATGAGAGAAATGGTTGGGATTGAGAAAGATTATGCTTGTCCCACAGCAGAAACATCCCATTCTATGGAGGACTGGCCACCCCAGTCCACCGGTAGAAACCACCGGGAGACCACAGTCCATAGATAGTCCACCGGCCAGAGACCACAGTCCACCGGCCAGAGACCACAGTCTACCACAGTCCACCGGCCAGAGACCACAGTCTACCACAGTCCACCGGCCAGAGACCACAGTCTACCACAGTCCACCGGCCAGAGGTCACAGTCTACCACAGTCAGACCGGCCAGAGACCACAGTCCATTGGCCAGAGACCACAGTCCACCGGCCAGAGACCCCAGTCCACCGGCCAGAGACCCCAGTCCACCGGCCAGAGACCCCAGTCCACCGGCCAGAGACCCCAGTCCACAGGCCAGAGACCACAGTCCACCGGCCAGAGACCACAGTCCACCGGCCAGAGACCACAGTCCACCGGCCAGAGACCACAGTCCACCGGCCAGAGACCACAGTCTACCACAGTCCACCGGCCAGAGACCACAGTCCACCGGCCAGAGACCACAGTCCACCGGCCAGAGACCACAGTCTACCACAGTCCACCGGCCAGAGACCACAGTCTACCACAGTCCACCGGCCAGAGACCACAGTCCACCGGCCAGAGACCACAGTCCACCGGCCAGAGACCCCAGTCCACCGGCCAGAGACCCCAGTCCACCGGCCAGAGACCCCAGTCCACCGGCCAGAGACCCCAGTCCACCGGCCAGAGACCCCAGTCCACAGGCCAGAGACCACAGTCCACCGGCCAGAGACCACAGTCCACCGGCCAGAGACCACAGTCCACCGGCCAGAGACCACAGTCCACCGGCCAGAGACCACAGTCTACCACAGTCCACCGGCCAGAGACCACAGTCCACCGGCCAGAGACCACAGTCCACCGGCCAGAGACCACAGTCCACCGGCAAGAGACCCCAGTCCACCGGCAAGAGACCCCAGTCCACAGGCCAGAGACCACAGTCCACAGGCCAGAGACCACAGTCCACAGGCCAGAGACCACAGTCCACCGGCCAGAGACCCCAGTCCACCGGCCAGAGACCCCAGTCCACCGGCCAGAGACCCCAGTCCACCGGCCAGAGACCACAGTCCACCGGCCAGAGACCACAGTCCACCGGCCAGAGACCACAGTCCACCGGCCAGAGACCACAGTCCACCGGTCCACCGAGACCACAGACCACCACAGTCCACCGGCCAGAGACCACAGTCCACCGGCCAGAGACCACAGTCCACCGGCCAGAGACCACAGTCCACCGGCAAGAGACCACAGTCCACCGGCCAGAGACCACAGTCCACCACAGTCCACCGGCCAGAGACCACAGTCTACCACAGTCCACCGGCCAGAGACCACAGTCCACCGGCCACAGTCCACCGGCCAGAGACCACAGTCTACCACAGTCCACCGGCCAGAGACCACAGTCTACCACAGTCCACCGGCCAGAGACCACAGTCTACCACAGTCCACCGGCCAGAGACCACAGTCCACCGGCCAGAGACCACAGTCCACCGGCCAGAGACCACAGTCCACCGGCCAGAGACCACAGTCCACCGGCAAGAGACCCCAGTCCACCGGCAAGAGACCACAGTCCACAGGCCAGAGACCACAGTCCACAGGCCAGAGACCACAGTCCACCGGCCAGAGACCCCAGTCCACCGGCCAGAGACCCCAGTCCACCGGCCAGAGACCACAGTCCACCGGCCAGAGACCACAGTCCACCGGCCAGAGACCACAGTCCACCGGCCAGAGACCACAGTCCACCGGCCAGAGACCACAGTCCACCGGCCAGAGACCACAGTCCACCGGCCAGAGACCACAGTCCACCGGCCAGAGACCACAGTCCACCGGCCAGAGAAACAGGTGTTGCGGCAGAATCAGAATTAGTTTGGAACTACCAAGACTCTTCCCAGAGCTGGCCTCCAGGCCAAACTTGGAAATTGGGGGAGAAGGGCCTTGGTCATGTGGAGGATGAATCAGAATTAGTTGGGTAACATAGATAAATAAGATGTTTTATTTACATAATAATGCTTATGTGAGATACTTGTCATTAGGATGTCTTCTTTTGGATAATAATGTTGGAAGTTTGTAGTTATCCCTTCTCTGCTAGGGCTTAGTCACTACGGGCCCAGAGAGGGGAGAGGCTTGTCTTCTTATGTCAATGTGTCTGTTAAACCATGTGATGCTATGAAGAATATCAGAAGGGGAGGAGGACAGAATGAATGTGTCTGTTAAACCATGTGATGCTATGAAGAATATCAGAAGAGGAGGAGGACAGAATGGAGGCTCCTCTTCTTATGTCAATGTGTCTGTTAAACCATGTGATGCTATGAAGAATATCAGAAGAGGAGGAGGACAGAATGGAGGCTCCTCTTCTTATGTCAATGTGTCTGTTAAACCATGTGATGCTATGAAGAATATCAGAAGGGGAGGAGGACAGAATGGAGGCTTGTCTTCTTATGGGAATGTGTCTAACTATTGTATGTCCCCTCTGAGGTTGCCCTTATCTCGATCTAGTATATGACCTAAGAGGCTCACTGTCTCGGTGAGCTTGTCCAGGAGGGAGTGTATTTGAGATGGGAGTATCTAGAATTGACAATTGATATATGCCATTGGATGAGGTAATGTTTTGGTCCTAAGTGGTACCATGAACGAGATTAGAACCTTGTCAAACAGGGACACTCCTCTTTCAAGTAAATTCTTCCTTTGTAATGTTCCTAAGATCTGTGTTTCGTCATGTGAGTTGAGATGGGTGTGTCTTGGCTATAAATGATACTAAGAACTGTTTTGTAAGCACTCTCAGAGAATTCATTTATAGACACTGAATTGATCTGAGTCAAACAGGGCTATGTTGAGGCTCATATATAATTAAATATGGACTTTATGATATAACTCTGACTTGTGTGCTTTGCTCTCTCAATGTTTAGTAAGAGAGGAAATTACCACGACACAGGTAAAGGGATGAGTGGTACAGACCTGCAGTGTTTTTCCCAGGCCCATACAGTGAGCCAGGATACATCCAGAACCAGAGTTCTTGTTGGTTTTCTTCACCGACTCACAACAGCAGTCCCACATGAACTGGACCCCTAGAGAGACAGAAAGCTCAGACTACAGAAATCCTACCATTGTTGGCAGCACTGAACCCATGAAGCATGAAGCATGGCATTGATTTGATAAGTGAGTAAAAGACAAAACACCCTTGTTTTCACCATAATGATAAAAGACAAACATTGATACTACTACTTTTACTACTACAACTGCTACTACTGCTGCTACTGCTACTACTACTGCTACTACTACTACTACTACTGTTACTACTACAACAACTACTGCTGCTAATACAACTACTGTTACTACTACTGTTACTACAACAACTACTACTACTGCACTACTACTACTGCTGTTACAACTACTACTACTACTGTTGCTACTACTACTACTACTGTTGCTGCTACTACTGCTGCTCTCCTACTACTACTGTTACTACTACTGTTGCTGCTACTACTGTTGCTACTACTACTGCTACTACTACTACTGCTGCTACTACTACTGTTGCTACTACTACTGTTGCTACTACTACTGCTACTACTGCTGCTACTACTACTGCTGCTACTACTACAACTACTACTGCTACTACTACAACTACTACTACTACTGCTACTACTACTACTACTACTGTTACTACTACTACTACTACTACTGTTACTACTACTACTGCTACTACTACTACTACTACTACTACTACTGCTACTACTACTACTACTGCTACTACTGCTACTACTACTACTGCTGCTAATACAACAACTACTACGGCTACTACTACAACTATTACTACTACTGCTGCTACTACTACTACTACTGTTACTACTACTACTGTTACTACTACTACTGTTACTGCTACTACTGCTACTGTTACTGCTAATACTGCTACTGCTACTACTACTACTACTACTGTTACTGCTACTGCTACTACTACTACTACTGCTACTGCTAATGCTAATACTGCTACTACTACCACTGTTACTGCTAATACTGCTACTACTGCTACTACTGTTACTGCTAATACTGCTACTGTTACTGTTACCACTCCTACTACTGATGCTACTGCTACTGGTGCTACAACTACAGTTACTACTACTACTACTACAACAACTGCTACTACTGCTACTACTACTACTACTGCTGCTACTACTACCACTACTACTACTACTACTACTACTGCTACTACTACTGTTACTGCTACTGCTAATACTGCTACTGCTAATACTACTGTTACTGCTAATACTGCTACTACTGTTACTACTAGTGTTGCTACTGTTACTACTAGTGTTGCTACTGTTACTACTAGTGTTGCTACTGTTACTACTAGTGTTGCTACTGTTACTACTAGTGTTGCTACTGTTACTACTACTACTACTACTACTGTTGCTACTACTACTGTTACTACTGCTACTACTACTACTACTACTTCTGTTGCTACTGCTACTACTACTACTACTTACTACTGTTACTACTGTGTTGCTACTACTGCTACTACTACTACTACTGCTACTACTACTGTTACTACTAGTGTTGCTACTACTACTACTGTACTACTACTGCTACTACTGCTACTTACTACTACTACTACTACTACTACTGCTACTGCTACTACTACTATTGTTACTACTACTGCTACTGTTACTACTACTGCTACTGTGTTGCTACTACTACTGCTGCTACTACACTACTGTTGCTACTGCTGCTACTTACTACTGTTACTACTACTGTTACTACTACTGTTACTGCTGTTACTACTACTACTGCTACTGCTACTACTACTGCTGCTACTACTAGTGTTACTACTACTGTTACTACTACTACCACTGCTGCTGCTACTACTACTACTACTGTTACTACTAGTGTTACTACTGCTACTGCAACTTGCTACTACTACTACTACTACTGCTACTACTACTACTACTACTGTTACTACTAGTGTTGCTACTACTACTACTGCTACTACTACTGTTACTACTAGCTGCTACTACTACTACTACTGTTACTACTAATACTACTACTACTACTACTAGTGTTGCTACTACTACTACTACTACTGCTTACTACTAGTGTTGCTACTACTACTACTGTTACCGCTGCTACTACTACTGCTACTACTAATTCTACTGTTACTACTGCTGCTACTACTACTACTACTACTAATTCTACTGTTACTACTGCTGCTACTACTACTAATTCTACTGTTACTACTACTACTGCTGCTACTACTACTACTAATTCTACTGTTACTACTGCTGCTACTACTACTAATTCTACTGTTACCACTACTACTACTAATTCTACTGTTACCACTACTACTACTGTTACTACTAGTGTTGCTACTACTGTTACTACGACTACTACTACTGTTACTACTATTCCTACAACTACTACTGTTGCTACAACTACTACTGTTGCTACTACTACTACTGATGCTACTACTACTGTTACCGCTGCTACTGTTACTACTACTGCTACTGTTACTACTACTGCTACTGCTACTACTGTTACTACTACTACTGTTACTACTACTACTACTACTACTACTGTTTCTACTACTACTACTGTTACTACTACTACTACTACCGCTACTGATACTGTTACTACTACTGCTACTACTGCTACTACTGCTACTACTACTACTAGTGTTGCTACTACTACTAGTGTTGATACTACTACTACTACTACTACTGTTGCTACTGTTACTACTACTGTTGCTACTGTTACTACTACTACTACTACTACTGTTACTACTACTACTACTGTTACTACTACTACTACTACTGTTACTACTACTACTACTACTGTTACTACTACGACTACTACTACTACTACTACTACTCCACCTGCACCATGGGCTCTACTACTACTACTACTACTACTACTACTACGACTACTAATGCTGCTACTACTACTACTCCTACTATTCCACCTGCACCATGGGCTCTACTACTACTACTACTACTACTACAACTGCTGCTACTGTTACTACTACTGTTACTACTACTACTACTGCTACTACTACAGTTACTACTACAGCTGTTACTACTAATGTTACTACTACTGCTGCTACTAATACTGATGCTGGATCTACTACTGCTACTACTACTACTCCACCTGCACCATACTACTACTAATCTGCTCTACTACTACTACTACTAATGCTACTACTACTACTACTACTACTACTACTACACCTTCACCATGGGCTCCACTACTACAACAACATGTCTCTCACCGTCGACCTGGTGTGGTTTGAGCTTAGTGACCAGATTGCGGTGAACCTGCACCATGGGCTCCTTGGTCTCCTCGTCTTCATCCAGCACCAGCTTGGTTGTGATTGGACAAGCCACGGCGGACGCCTCCTCCACCACGAGTACCTGGTCGGGAGGGACATGTAGAGTCTAGTCTAAAAGCATTACAGTCTGCACATACAAATACATACATTTATTCTGCTGGTTGGGACAGGTTATGTTCCTAGGCGTATAGGGCAGCTGGGAGACTGTTCTGCTGGTTGGGACAGGTTATGTTCCTAGGAGTATAGGGCAGCTGAGAGACTGTTCTGCTGGTTGGGACAGGTTATGTTCCTAGGCGTATAGGGCAGCTGAGAGACTGTTCTGCTGGTTGGGACAGGTTATGTTCCTAGGAGTATAGGGCAGCTGAGAGACTGTTCTGCTGGTTGGGACAGGTTATGTTCCTAGGAGTATAGGGCAGCTGAGAGACTGTTCTGCTGGTTAGGACAGGTTATGTTCCTAGGAGTATAGGGCAGCTGAGAGACTGTTCTGCTGGTTGGGACAGGTTATGTTCCTAGGAGTTTAGGGCAGCTGAGAGACTGTTCTGCTGGTTGGGACATTTGCAGATGCCATGACAACAGCGCACACACAGTTGACTTTTACCTCTCTGAGTTTCTCCCTGAGCTGCTCCCTCTCAGCGATGCGTCTCCTCCTCTCCTCCTCCTCCTTCAGGGCATCCCTCGTTTCCATCCTCAGCTTGTCGTCCTTGAGGATTTTTCTGATCTTCTTCCTCTGTCCTTTAGGAGTGTCTCCATCCTCCTTCGCCGAGCCGTCCTCTCCTGACCCGCTCTGGAGGAGAGAATGAGGGTTAACCTCTCAACTTCAACCCCCAGGGGTCAACTGACCAATCCAATCACACATTGTGACCTATGATGTGATAACAATCAAACATTGACCAATCAATGAATTCCAGACCAAATTCACAAATTTTCAATATAGAATTGTTTAGGAGTAAGGAGAAAATCCTCTCCTTCCCTATACCTTGTCGTCAGATGAAGAATCCAGTAGGCTACCCTGCCACCCCTCCACTCTAACCACTAGGCTACCCTGCCGCCCCTCCACTCTAACCACTAGGCTACCCTGCCACTCTAACCACTAGGCTACCCTGCCACCCCTCCACTCTAACCACTAGGCTACCCTGCCACTCTAACCACTAGGCTACCCTGCCACTCTAACCACTAGGCTACCCTGCCACCCCTCCACTCTAACCACTAGGCTACCCTGCCACCCCTCCACTCTAACCACTAGGCTAACCACTGCCACCCCCCTCCACTCTAACCACTAGGCTACCCTGCCACCCCTCCACTCTAACCACTAGGGCTACCCTGCCACCCCTCCCTCCCACTCTAACCACTAGGCTACCCCTCCACTGCCACCCCCCTCCACTCTAACCACTAGGCTACCCTGCCACCCCCCTCCACTCTAACCACTAGGCTACCCTGCCACCCCTCCACTCTAACCACTAGGCTACCCTGCCACCCCTCCACTCTAACCACTAGGCTACCCTGCCACCCCTCCACTCTAACCACTAGGCTACCCTGCCACTCCCACTCCCCTGCCACTCTAACCACTAGGCTACCCTGCCACCCCTCCACTCTAACCACTAGGCTACCCTGCCACCCCTCCACTCTAACCACTAGACTACCCTGCCACCCTAACCACTAGGCTACCCTGCCACCCCTCCACTCTAACCACTAGGCTACCCTGCCACCCCTCCACTCTAACCACTAGACTACCCCTCCACTCTATAACCACTAGGCTACCCTGCCACCCCTCCACTCTAACCACTAGGCTACCCTGCCACTCTAACCACTAGGCTACCCCTCCACTCTAACCACTAGGCTACCCCTCCACTCTAACCACTAGGCTACCCTGCCACTCTAACCACTAGGCTACCCCTCCACTCTAACCACTAGGCTACCCTGCCACCCCTCCACTCTAACCACTAGGCTACCCTGCCACCCCTCCACTCTAACCACTAGGCTACCCTGCCACCCCTCCACTCTAACCACTAGGCTACCCTGCCACCCCTGCCACTCTAACCACTAGGCTACCCTGCCACTCTAACCACTAGACTACCCCTCCACTCTAACCACTAGGCTACCCTGCCACCCCTCCACTCTAACCACTAGGCTACCCTGCCACTCTAACCACTAGGCTACCCCTCCACTCTAACCACTAGGCTACCCCTCCACTCTAACCACTAGGCTACCCCTCCACTCTAACCACTAGGCTACCCTGCCACCCCTCCACTCTAACCACTAGGCTACCCTGCCACCCCTCCACTCTAACCACTAGGCTACCCTGCCACCCCTCCACTCTAACCACTAGGCTACCCTGCCACACCTCCACTCTAACCACTAGGCTACCCTGCCACCCCTCCACTCTAACCACTAGGCTACCCTGCCACCCCTCCACTCTAACCACTAGGCTACCCTGCCACCCCTCCACTCTAACCACTAGGCTACCCTGCCACCCCTCCACTCTAACCACTAGGCTACCCTGCCACACCTCCACTCTAACCACTAGGCTACCCTGCCTCCTTATACCTTGTCTTCAGATGAAGAATCCTGGGTCTTGATGCGGCGCCGTTTCTTCTTCTGGGCGTAGCTCCTCTCCTCCTTCTTCTTCTTCTTCTTCTTCTTCTTGGAGGAGCGTGTGGTCCTCTTTTGGCTACTTCCTTCCTTCTCAGACTCCGACTCCTCCTCTGATGAAGACTCCTTCTCACTGATCTCCTCACTAACTCCTGACTCACTGCTGCTAGCTGACTCCTTAAAGTCTGAGTCTGCTGAGTCATCACTACCCACTGGAGAGTTGGAGGGAGGAAGAGAGAAGAGAAGACAGGGAGAGGGGAGAAGGAGAAAGAGAGGAGAGGGAGGAAGAGGAGGATAGAGAGAAAGGCGGGAGGTAGAGTTGATTGAAAAGAGTTTGCAGAGTAGGACTTCTATTCTTTTCCAAAGGTGTTAATACACAGGCCTAGACAGACCAGGCCAGCTAGAGACCAGGCCAACCAGCCAGCCAGCCAGCCAGACAGCCCTCGTACCTTTCCGTCTGGTCCTCTTGGTCTCCTTCTTCCCCTTGCTGGCTGGTTTCTCCTTCTCCTCTCCCGACTCCACTTCGTACAGTGTCAGTTTGTGGCGGAGCAGCCGGTGGCGACGCCCCACACTCGTCTTCATGTCCACATCAGAGCCAGAGCCCCCTTCATCATCATCGTCGTCATCTGTTGAGGGCAACAAGCAGTTATTTCTACATCTAGTCGAGTGACATAAACCATTAATGGTGGAAAGAGGCACTGCAGAATCACTGTATCAACGAGAATGAAATGAAAAAGTGAATGTAGCTCACCCTCCTCCTGCTCCTCTCCTCCCTTCCCCTTCTTCTGTTCGTTCTCTTCTCCGTCCTCGTCAGAGCTCTCCTCTGCTCCTGAAGAGTAGTTAGCCTTGATCTGGGCCAGCAGCATCTTCTTGGCAATTCTATTGAGGAAGAAATTTAAATCAATGTTATTTAAATATATGCCATTTAGCAGACGCTTTTATCCAAAGCGACTTACAGTCATGTGTGCATACATTCTACGTATGGGTGGTCCCGGGGATCGAACCCACTACCCTGGCGTTACAAGCGCCATGCTCTACCAACTGAGCTACAGAAGGACCGTAAGGAGAAGGAGCTTTTATTTGTCACATGCTCCGAATACAACAGGTGTAGTGAAATGCTTACTTACAAGCCCTTAACTTCTCCAAACAAGTCAAACAACGTTTATAATCAAACCTCAGATACTAAACGATACAATTTAAGACGGAGAATCGTTATTGTCTTTACCGGAGATAAACAACAAAGAACACGCTCTTATCCACGCGCATGAAAACAATACAGCCAAAAACCAGCCTAAAACTCTTTCTAAAGACTGTTGACATCTAGTGGAAGCCTGAGGAACTGCAATCTGGGAGGTTTTTGCCTCCCACAAAACATGACAGCCATTGGAAACAGTGGTGGCTGATTTTTTTTGGGGGTTGTCCTCAGGGTTTCACCTGCCATATCAGTTCTGTTATACTCATAGACTTTATTTTAACAGTTTTCAAAACTTTTGTGTTTTCTTTCCACATCGACTAATTATATGCATATCCTAGCTTCTGGGCCTGAGTAACAGGCAGTTTACTTTGGGCACGCTTCTCATCCAGACATTAAAATACTGCCCCCTATCCCACAGAGGTTAATTGGTAACGTTTGGGATTCATTTTGAAGGAGGGAAACCGGTGGATTATTCAATGAAGCACGCCAGCTAAACTGAGTTTTTGGGGATATCGAACAAAAGCACAATTTGCGATGTAGCTGGGACCTTTTGGAGTGCCAACAGAAGAAGATCTTCAAAGGTAAGGCATTTATTATATCTCCATTCCTGACTTTCGAGGCGCACCTGCCTGGTTGAAAAATGTTTTTAAATGCTTTGTGTGCGGGGCGCTGTCCTCAGATAATCACATGGTGTGCTATCACCGTAAAGCCTTTTTGAAACCTGACTAACAAGAAGTTAAGCTTTTTTCTGATGTATGACACTTGTATTTTCATGAATGTTAAATTTTAAATATATATACAATTTCTGTCATTTCAATTTCGGGCTCTGCAATTTCACCGGACGCTACCGTCCCACCTGCCCGTAAGAAGTTAATCCATGGCTTCTGTTTGGGAAATGTACGTACGGTCACTATGGGGACAACGTCGTCGATGACTGTGGTGGTATACTCCTCAATCCCATTGGATGAATCCCGGAACATATTCCAGTCTGTGCTGCAAAACAGTCCTGTAGCGTAGCATCCGTGTCATCTGACCACTTCCGTATTGAGCGAGTCACTGGTACTTCCTGCTTTAGTTTTTGTTTGTAAGCAGGAATCAGGAGGATATAATTATGGTCAGATTTGCCAAATGGAGGGTGGGGGAGAGCTTTGTAGGTGGAGTAAAGGTGGTCAAGAGTTTAAAGTACCCAGCCACCAGGAGCGCAGCATATTCTTGTTTGGTCTACAGCTTATCATGAGGTGCTCTACCTCAGGCGAGCAATACTTCGATACTTCTTTAATATTAGACATCTTGCACCAGCTGTTGACAAATACACACCACCCTCGTCTTGCCGGGCTTAGCTATTCTGTCCTGCCGATGCACGGAAAACCCAGCCAACTGTATATTATCCATCTCGTCGTTGAGCCACGACTCGGTGAAACATAAGATATTACAGTTTTGAATGTCCCGTTGGTAGGCTAGTCTTGAACGGAGCTCATCCAGTTTATTCTCCAGTGATTACACGTTGGCCAATAGGAAGGATGGTAGAGGCGGGTTAACCACTCGCAGACGAATTCTCACAAGGCACCCAGATCTCCACCCCCTGTACCTACATCTTTTTTTAACACGAATTATGAGGATTTGGGCCGTTCTCGGAAAAGCAGTATATCCTTTGCGTCGGACTCATTAAAAAGCCTTTGTCCAGTCGAGGAATGTAATCGCTCTTCTGGATCATAAGAGAAATAAGTTACAATGTGAAAAAACACAACTGGTTAGGGGCCCATAAAACAGCAGCCATCCCGTAAGTAAGTAAAGGAAATAAGAAAAAGGATTGAAGGCTGTTCGTCAGCTGGTTGAGAAGCATGCAGTTCAGGACATATTTGGTTTGTCTTGAATTAAAATACTTTTTAATACCTGTTCTCAGGCTCATCATCATCGTCCTCCTCATCGGCCATCTGAGAAGCGTCATGGTTACCTTCATCTCCTTCAGACACACAGAGAAGGGTCAGGGGTAAGAGACCATGTTTTCCCATAAGAGACGGACATCAGTCAATCAGCTACATTTTCCACTTCAGATAAACTAGGATACTTTTCATTTAAAAGTCTTAGTTTGCCAGTCTGTCGGACCGTCTCCTGCTATATAGAATAATATGCATCTGCTAGCCATCTATTGATAGGATAGTCCTGTCCGTCACAAAGCAAGAGATGACACATCCCGCCCACGGTAACACGTCCCGCCCCCAGGTACAATTTCTGCACACTGTGGTTGCAGTTTAATTTCCTTACAGAGCATGCTGGTGAATTAGAATGTAACGTAAATGGTAATGACGAGTGAAAATCCACTTGTTTTCTGGCACATTTATTTTCTTTGTCCTGTTTCACAATAACAAACCACGCGGAGTCACGGTAGTCTATTTACTGTGCTTTGACAACTGACCAGCAAGTGTTGACTATTTTATAAAAGGTGTAGAACTGTCACATAGCAAACCACGCAGAGTCACGGTAGTCTATTTACTGTGCTTTGACAACTGACCAGCAAGTGTTGACTATTTTATAAAAGGTGTAGAACTGAATAAAGTTGATCTCCTATACACCTTTGCCATTTATAAATCATGCAGCGTGGTTATATGTCCATGGTATTGCCAGGCTCGCCGCTAAACAGCCTCTCGCTAGGCTCGCCGCTAAACAGCCTCTCGCTAGGCTCGCCGCTAAACAGCCTCTCGCTAGGCTCGCCGCTAAACAGCCTCTCGCTAGGCTCGCCGCTAAACAGCCTCTCGCTAGGCTCGCCGCTAAACAGCCTCTCGCTAGGCTCGCCGCTAAACAGCCTCTCGCTAGGCTCGCCGCTAAACAGCCTCTCGCAGGGCTCGCCGCTAAACAGCCTCTCGCAGGGCTCGCCGCTAAACAGCCTCTCGCTAGGCTCGCCGCTAAACAGCCTCTCGCTAGGCTCGCCGCTAAACAGCCTCTCGCTAGGCTCGCCGCAAAACAGCCTCTCGCTAGGCTCGCCGCTAAACAGCCTCTCGCTAGGCTCGCCGCTAAACAGCCTCTCGCTAGGCTCGCCGCTAAACAGCCTCTAACTAGATTCACCATAAACAGCCTCTAGGTAGATTCACCATAAACAGCCTCTAGGTAGATTCACCATAAACAGCCTCTAGGTAGATTCACCATAAACAGCCTCTAGGTAGATTCACCATAAACAGCCTCTAGGTAGATTCACCATAAACAGCCTCTAGGTAGATTCACCATAAACAGCCTCTAGGTAGATTCACCATAAACAGCCTCTAGGTAGATTCACCATAAACAGCCTCTAGGTAGATTCACCATAAACAGCCTCTAGGTAGATTCACCATAAACAGCCTCTAGGTAGATTCACCATAAACAGCCTCTAGGTAGATTCACCATAAACAGCCTCTAGGTAGATTCACCATAAACAGCCTCTAGGTAGATTCACCATAAACAGCCTCTAGGTAGATTCACCATAAACAGCCTCTAGGTAGATTCACCATAAACAGCCTCTAGGTAGATTCACCATAAACAGCCTCTAGCTAGATTCACCATAAACAGCCTCTAGCTAGATTCACCATAAACAGCCTCTAGCTAGATTCACCATAAACAGCCTCTAGCTAGATTCACCATAAACAGCCTCTAGCTAGATTCACCATAAACAGCCTCTAGCTAGATTCACCATAAACAGCCTCTAGCTAGATTCACCATAAACAGCCTCTAGCTAGATTCACCATAAACAGCCTCTAGCTAGATTCACCATAAACAGCCTCTAGCTAGATTCACCATAAACAGCCTCTAGCTAGATTCACCATAAACAGCCTCTAGCTAGATTCACCATAAACAGCCTCTAGCTAGATTAATCATAAACAGCCTCTAGCTAGATTAATCATAAACAGCCTCTAACTAGATTCATCATAAACAGCCTCTAGCTAGATTCACCATAAACAGCCTCTATAGCCAGATTCACCATAAACAGCCTGTTAGGCGCGCCATTGAATTTGAGGCCAACAGCACCCAAACATTTTAATGGATCAGGTTTTTCCCAGATATCAAAGCGGTCTCCTGATGAGGTTCATTGTTGTGGACTTAAAACATCCAATTTGTTGTTTTTCTATTTTTAAAAGCGTGATTTCGATTAAGAAAAACAGAAACCTGGAAAAACTAATCAAATGGAATCAGACAAAATAACAAACATATTTAACATGGTCCTAACTAATGATCATTTCACATTAAAATATATATATGTATGTAAAATCAGAATGATAACACTGAACATGATGTAACCTTGTAATTTGTTCAATGAAACCTTAATTGTTTTAATTTTTATGATGTGGGCTACTTAATTCATTTCTAATTTAATACATTGTTCTTTAAACTAACATTATTGAGCTAATTCATATCTTGCAGAAAAACTTTAAAGAAACTTAAACTCAAAAGACAGGTTTAATTGAGTCTTATTTAGAAAATAATCCTGATCATATAGGCCCAGATCATATTCAAAACAAATAACAATAAACTGAATTCATTTAAATTATAGTCTTTCTTTACCCGAGCTCTCTATCTCTGTTCCTGGAGAGCTACAGGCCTGTAGGTTTTCACTCAAACCCTAATCAAGGGCAACTGACTAATAATGAACTGGTTGATAATCTGAATCCTGTTAGGTTACAACTGAGGTTCGAGTTACAACCTACAGGAGGGTATCTCTCCAGGAATCAAGGTTGGAGAGCCCTGTTCTGCACAAAACCACAACTAATGTTTCCAATCTGGGAGGTAAACTCGATAAGGTATAAAATAATTTCACTGTCTATTTCGGATTTAATCTTCAGAAATAATTTCTTTGGCCAAAAAATGTCAAACCCTGAGGGTCAAGCCTCACACCCCAGTGGCCCCTTCTGATGACCAGGTGGCGAATCGCATCTCTGCATGTCTGGCAGACATATCAGTGTGGATGACGGATCACCACCTCAAGCTGAACTTCGGCAAGACGGAGCTGCTCTTCCTCCCGGGGAAGGACTGCCCGTTCCATGATCTCGCCATCACGGTTGACAACTCCATTGTGTCCTCCTCCCAGAGCGCTAAGAACCTTGGCGTGATCCTGGACAACAAACTGTCGTTCTCAACTAACATCAAGGTGGTGGCCCGTTCCTGTAGGTTCATGCTCTACAACATCCGCAGAGTACGACCCTGCCTCACACAGGAAGCGGCGCAGGTCCTAATCCAGGCACTTGTCATCTCCCGTCTGGATTACTGCAACTCGCTGTTGGCTGGGCTCCCTGCCTGTGCCATTAAACCCCTACAACTCATCCAGAACGCCGCAGCCCGTCTAGTGTTCAACCTTCCCAAGTTCTCTCACGTCACCCCGCTCCTCCGCTCTCTCCACTGGCTTCCAGTTGAAGCTCGCATCCGCTACAAGACCATGGTGCTTGCCTACGGAGCTGTGAGGGGAACGGCACCTCAGTACCTCCAGGCTCTGATCAGGCCCTACACCCAAATAAGGGCACTGCGTTCATCCACCTCTGGCCTGCTCGCCTCCCTACCACTGAGGAAGTACAGTTCCCGCTCAGCTCAGTCAAAACTGTTCGCTGCTCTGGCTCCCCAATGGTGGAACAAACTCCCTCACGACGCCAGGACAGCGGAGTCAATCACCACCTTCCGGAGACACTTGAAACCCCACCTCTTTAAGGAATACCTAGGATAGGATAAAGTAATCCTTCTCACCCCCCTTAAAATATTTAGATGCACTATTGTAAAGTGGTTGTTCCACTGGATGTCATAAGGTGAATGCACCAATTTGTAAGTCGCTCTGGATAAGAGCGTCTGCTAAATGACTTAAATGTAAATGTAAATGTCAAGCCTCACACCCCAGTGGTCAAGCCTCACACCCCAGTGGTCAAGCCTCACACCCCGGGGGCGCCTGGCTGGCTACTCTACGTACTTGTGGAAAACACTGCAGAGGTCAGATGTTAAATCAGTGGAGTTTAGGTCGAGTTGTATTGACAACACAGTGTAGCGTCTGCCTTGTAGAAACAGAGAGCTCAATATACCGCTTTCAGAAACAACAGCTCTACTCACCTGAGGACTGGTGGAAGGTTCCCCTCCCTGCTAGCACCGTCTCCTCCACGATGGGTTTAATCTTCTGCTGGTCTCCACTCTCCTCTCCAGACCCTCCTCCCTCCTCCTCATCGTCATCAGGTTTAATCTTCTGCTGGTCTCCACTCTCCTCTCCAGACCCTCCTCCCTCCTCCTCATCGTCATCAGACGATGAATCTTGCTGCTTGGCTCCTCTACTTCTGGCTTTGCGTTTCAGTTCGTACGACCGCCTCCGATCTCCGCCCTTGTTCTCCTTCTCCTCTCTTTCCTTCTTCACACGGCTGCTCCTCCGTTTCCCCGTCGCCAGTTTGCTGAGTCCCTCCATCTCCAGGTCCGAGTCGGAGGAGCCGTCCGAGCCCTTCTTCTTGGATGTCTTTTTGGCAGAAGCTGAGGAGGACTTCTTTTTCTTCTTCTTCTTTGCGTCTTCGTCTGAGTCGGACTCTGAGTTGTCTGAATCGTCGGCTTTCAGTTTGCGTTTGGCCGCCAGCTTCTTGTCAGTCTTCACCTTGTCATTCTCCTCCTCCTCTCCATCTTTCTTGCTGAGTTTGAACAGGCACCTTTTGAAGCTACTGTTGCCCTGGTTACCATCGGCGTCCTGCTGCGCATCCTCGTCCGAGCTGTGTTCTGCCGCTGCAGTCTGGAGCAGGATGTCCAGAACCTCGTCAGAGTCAGAGTCCACTTCTTGTTTAGAAGGGTCAGCGGTCACCTTGGGGGAGGCATTGCTCTGCTGCTGCTCCTCCTCCTCCTCATGTTCCTTCTCCGAGCTGCCTTTGGCTCTACTCTTCAGCCTGCTGGGACTCTTGCCCTCTGAGTCACTGTTCTCTGGAGAGGATTCGGCCATCTTGTTCTTCCCGTCCGGTGACTTCCTGAGGGGTGTGGTCTTTGTGCGGCTGGAGCGGCGGCTGTCCTCCTCAGAGCCCCCACCTTCCTCCACCTCCTCCTTACTCTTCTCCTTGCCTCCATCCTTACTCTTCTCCTTGCCTCCATCCTTACTCTTGTCCTTGCCTCCATCCTTACTCTTGTCCTTGCCTCCATCCTTACTCTTGTCCTTGCCTCCATCCTTACTCTTGTCCTTGCCTCCATCCTTACTCTTGTCCTTGCCTCCATCCTTACTCTTGTCCTTGCCTCCATCCTTACTCTTGTCCTTGCCTCCATCCTTACTCCTGTCCTTGCCTCCATCCTTACTCTTGTCCTTGCCTCCATCCTTACTCTTGTCCTTGCCTCCATCCTTACTCCTCTGCTTCCCTCCATCCTTACTCCTCTCCTTCCCTCCATCCTTACTCCTCTCCTTCCCTCCATCCTTACTCCTCTCCTTCCCTCCATCCTTACTCCTCTCCTTCCCTCCATCCTTACTCCTCTCCTTCCCTCCATCCTTACTCCTCTCCTTCCCTCCATCCTTACTCCTCTCCTTCCCTCCATCCTTACTCCTCTCCTTCCCTCCATCCTTACTCCTCTCCTTCCCTCCATCCTTGCTCATAGACCTGGAGGTGCGTGTGGTAACCACTGGAACGGGCGTCAGCTTCACAATCAGGTTCTTCACCTTGGGCATGGCCTTCTCCTTATGGGTTTCAAGTGACTTCCTGTTTGAGTCGGCGGCGGGGCTCTCGGATTGGCTAGCAGCGGTGGTTTCCATGGCGTTGTTGCCGGGCGTTAACCCTGTCGAGTCCGCCAGACTCTCTACCATTTGGAAGAGCTCGTCAGGGACGGCCGGCCCGACGGACACAATGTCTTTATCCCGTTCACCCTCCTCCTCCTCCTCTTCTTCTTCTTCATCCTCCTCCTCCTCCACTGCTGTCTGGTCTTTGGCCTGGCTATCTGTCTCTGTGTCCGAGTGGTCCTGAGGCGCGGGGGCGGGGCTCCCCTCCATCTCTGCGTCCTCTGACAAGCCCCCATCCTCCTCTAGCTCCTCCCCGTCCTCAGTGTCGGCCATTTTATCCTCTTCTGCCTCCTGTCCATCCTCAACCATGTTGTCAATCTGATCGTGGCCGTCGTGGCCGTCGGTGTTGGAAACAGCATCCCCGTTCTGCATCCCCTGGTCCTGGGAAGTGAACTGTGACTCCAAGTCCTCCTCTAGGGCAGCATGGGCCTTCTTCAGATCAGCCAGAACAGACCTAGAGAGAGATAGATGGATGAATGGATAGATTAGGCAAAATAACAGAATTGGGTTGCCTCACTTACTTTGTAGCAGTCATAATATTAACATGTGTTAGGATACCTGAAGGCATTGAGGTGTCTGGTCCCGCTGCCACCTCCTCCTGCTCCCTGCTCCTCCTCAGCCTGCTGGATGAAATGGATGAAGGTGTTGTTGAGCCCTGTGGTCGTCTCAATCAGCTTCTTGGTCCTCTTCACCAGCTCCTTGGGGACCTTCAGGGTCTTATAGGAGAAGGTGAGGGTCCCTGACCCGTCTGAATGTTCCTTACCGTTCACCACAGCTTTACCATGGTGGTGGTGACCTTTACCCTTACTGTGCCCTTTCACCTCCTTCCTCTCTTTCTTGCATCCCGTGCGCCAGAAGCTCTCCAGCTGGGCCAAGATGTTGGAGCAGTTGGAGGCGATGTCTGACAGAGGCTGAGGGCTGCAGATATAGCAGGACCATTTACTGTCCTTGTCGGTGATCATAGACAGCTCCTTGCGCCCCAGGTTACGCAGGATGCACTTCTTACAGAAGGCGTTGTGGCAGTAGTCACAGCAGATCAGGTTGCCACCTTCAGCACACCACCTTGGGGCGTAGTTAAGATAGCGAGGAAAGTCAACTTCAAAACGTGACGTATCTTAATTGGGATTTGCAGCTGTTGTTGGGAAGCAATGACTCATTCTAAAAAATGACAAAGATAGTGCACTATATAGGGAATAGGGTGGCAGTTGGGGCGTAGCCCTTGGTGTGGACTAAAATAGGTGCTGGGACTCTTTGAAAGTAGGTACTCATAGTCGAGAGCCAATATTGTACAAGAGGTGGCGACACTCAAGCAGTAGAACAGGGAGCTTACGGCAGCTAGAACAATGGCGACCGTTTGAGGGGACCTGCCTGCACTGTTCGTCCATGTTTCTGTGAGGGGACCTACCTGCACTGTTCGTCCATGTTTCTGTGAGGGGACCTACCTGCACTGTTCGTCCATGTTTCTGTGAGGGGACCTGCCTGCACTGTTCGTCCATGTTTCTGTGAGGGGACCTGCCTGCACTGTTCGTCCATGTTTCTGTGAGGGGACCTACCTGCACTGTTCGTCCATGTTTCTGTGTTCTGTGAGGGGACCTACCTGCACTGTTCGTCCATGTTTCTGTGTTCTGTGAGGGGACCTACCTGCACTGTTCGTCCATGTTTCTGTGTTCTGTGAGGGGACCTACCTGCACTGTTCGTCCATGTTTCTGTGTTCTGTGAGGGGACCTACCTGCACTGTTCGTCCATGTTTCTGTGAGGGGACCTGCCTGCACTGTTCGTCCATGTTTCTGTGTTCTGTGAGGGGACCTACCTGCACTGTTCGTCCATGTTTCTGTGAGGGGACCTGCCTGCACTGTTCGTCCATGTTTCTGTGAGGGGACCTGCCTGCACTGTTCGTCCATGTTTCTGTGAGGGGACCTACCTGCACTGTTCGTCCATGTTTCTGTGAGGGGACCTGCCTGCACTGTTCGTCCATGTTTCTGTGTTCTGTGAGGGGACCTACCTGCACTGTTCGTCCATGTTTCTGTGTTCTGTGAGGGGACCTACCTGCACTGTTCGTCCATGTTTCTGTGTTCTGTGAGGGGACCTGCCTGCACTGTTCGTCCATGTTTCTGTGTTCTGTGAGGGGACCTGCCTGCACTGTTCGTCCATGTTTCTGTGTTTCTGTGAGGGGACCTACCTGCACTGTTCGTCCATGTTTCTGTGTTCTGTGAGGGGACCTACCTGCACTGTTCGTCCATGTTTCTGTGAGGGGACCTACCTGCACTGTTCGTCCATGTTTCTGTGAGGGGACCTGCCTGCACTGTTCGTCCATGTTTCTGTGAGGGGACCTGCCTGCACTGTTCGTCCATGTTTCTGTGAGGGGACCTACCTGCACTGTTCGTCCATGTTTCTGTGTTCTGTGAGGGGACCTACCTGCACTGTTCGTCCATGTTTCTGTGTTCTGTGAGGGGACCTACCTGCACTGTTCGTCCATGTTTCTGTGTTCTGTGAGGGGACCTACCTGCACTGTTCATCCATGTTTCTGTGTTCTGTGAGGGGACCTACCTGCACTGTTCGTCCATGTTTCTGTGTTCTGTGAGGGGACCTACCTGCACTGTTCGTCCATGCCGTCCTCGTCTTTATTGATGTCATCGCTGGTGTAATACTTATAACACGACTAGAGGGAGAGGAAACAACAGTGATGCACAGATATTACGTTTTTGGCTGATACCGATATTGTCCTTGCCAAAATAAAACAATACCGATAACCGATATTTAAAGTTTCAGCAGAAGCATTTTAGTTTGGATGCAGCGGTCTAAGGCACTGCATCTCAGAGCAAGAGGCGTCACTACAGTCCCTGGTTTGAATCCAGGCTGTATCACATCTGGCTGTGATTGGGAGTCCCATAGGGCGGCACCCAGCGTCGTCCAGGTTTGGCCGGTGTAGGTCGTCATTGTAAATAAGAATTGGTTCTTAACTGACTTGCCTAGTTAAATAAAGGTCACACACACACAAGCTTTGTTGTAACAATTCAATATCAAATACACTGCATTTCAAACTACAATTTAATGAATGCAGGTCTTGGTAAATTATATCTTGTCCAAATAGAAGACTTTTACAACCTTTGTGCCCCCTACCCTAGAGTGAGGTTATTTTCATCTCCGGATGAGAAGCGTGCCCAAAGTAAACTGCCTGTTACTCAGGCCCAGAAGATAGGATATGCATATAATTATTAGATTTGAAAAATAGAAAACTCTAGTTCCCAAAACTGTTAAAATAATGTCTGTGAGTATAACAGAAACTGATATGGCAGGCAAAAACCTGAGATGTTTTTTTTATGTTTATAGTTTTCTATTGAATGCCATCACAGTATCCATTGACCTAGGACTCAAATTCTACTTCCTATAGCTTCCACTAGATGCCAGCAGTCTATAGAAATTGTTTCAAGCTTGTATTCTGAAAACTGAGGGAGTAAGACCACTCTGAGTAAGTGGATAGTGGAAAGTCCCCAGACCTGTTTGCCCGACCGAGAGCCTTTATTTCTTTTTATATTGATGAAGCTTTTGTCCGGTTGAAATATTTTCGATTATTATGACTAAAAACAACCTGAGGATTGATTAAACATCGTTTGACATGTTTCTACGAACTTTACTGATACTTCTTGGATTTTTCGTCTGCCTGTTGAGACTGCCTTTGGGCCATTGGATTACTGAACAAAACGTGCCAACAAAATTGAGGTTTTTGGATAGAAAGAGGGACTTTATCGAACAAAACAAACATTTATTGTGTAGCTGGGAGTCTTGTGAGTGCAACCATACGAAGATCAAAGGTAAGTGATTAATTTTATTGCTATTTCTGACTTTTGTGATTAGTCTACTTGGCTGGTAACTGTATGTAATGATTTGTCTGCTGGGTGCTGTCCTCAGATAATCGCATGGTATACTTTCACCGTAAAGCCTTTTTGAAATCTGACACAGTGGCTGGATTAACAAGAAGTTACACTTTATTTTGATGTAGAACACATATTTTCAAGAAAGTTAAATATTTGATTTGAATATTTTTTTTAATTTTGCGCTCTGCAATTTCACTGGATGTTGGCCAGGTGGGATGCTACCGTCTACCATAACAAGTTTTATGGCCCACTAATTTCATTATTTTATCAAAATAGTTGTACCTGCTTTTTTTTGCAATAATCACTGATCTGGCTTTCAGGTCTTCTTTAAAAATGATATTTTGTTTAAATTGAACCAGAACCATGCATGATGCACATTTACTAATGGCGTAAACGAACACCGGTCTCATAAACAATCTCTCAAGAACAAGCCCACGTGTTAGTGAGTAGCCAGGGGCTTGGTGTGAGTGGGAGTGGCTTGGTGTGAGTGGGAGGGGCTTGGTGTGAGTGGGAGGGGCTTGGTGTGACTGGCAGGGGCTTGGTGTGACTGGCAGGGGCTTGGTGTGACTGGCAGGGGCTTGGTGTGACTGGCAGGGGCTTGGTGTGACTGGCAGGGGCTTGGTGTGACTGGCAGGGGCTTGGTGTGACTGGCAGGGGCTTGGTGTGACTGGCAGGGGCTTGGTGTGAATGGCAGGGGCTTGGTGTGAATGGCAGGGGCTTGGTGTGAGTGGGAGGGGCGTGTTGGTGAGTAGCCAGCTAATATTTAGACTTCAAGTTCAGCCAACTTGAAACAAGGTATAATTTGATCAGCTCTGGAATACAGCTAAAAAGGCAAAACAGTTGGATTAGAAACATGACCTCCTGTCCGTCTCCAACTGTTGGAACAGCATGCTAGCCTGTCCGTCTCAAACTGTTGGAACAGCATGCTAGCCTGTCCGTCTCAAACTGTTGGAACAGCATGCTAGCCTGTCCGTCTCCAACTGTTGAACAGCATGCTAGCCTGTCTGTCTCAAACTGTTGGAACAGCATGCTAGCCTGTCCGTCTCAAACTGTTGGAACAGCATGCTAGCCTGTCCGTCTCAAACTGTTGGAACAGCATGCTAGCCTGTCCGTCTCCAACTGTTGAACAGCATGCTAGCCTGTCCGTCTCCAACTGTTGGAACAGCATGCTAGCCTGTCTGTCTCAAACTGTTGGAACAGCATGCTAGCCTGTCTGTCTCAAACTGTTGGAACAGCATGCGAGCCTGTCCGTCTCAAACTGTTGAACAGCATGCTAGCCCGTCCGTCTCAAACTGTTGAACAGCATGCTAGCCCGTCCGTCTCAAACTGTTGGAACAGCATGCTGGCCTGTCCACTTTAAATGTATTATATAATTGTGTTTATTCTAAAACACAGACTAGACAGCTTGTATAAGCAGTCCGAGGGGCTCGGTGTGAGTGGCAGGGGGAGGGGCTTGGTGTGAGTGGCAGGGGAGGGGTTTGGTGTGAGTGGCAGGGGGAGGGGCTTGGTGTGAGTGGCAGGGGCTCGGTGTGAGTGGCAGGGGGAGGGGCTTGGTGTGAGTGGCAGGGGAAGGGGCTCGGTGTGAGTGGCAGGGGGAGGGGCTTGGTGTGAGTGGCAGGGGAAGGGGCTCGGTGTGAGTGGCAGGGGAGGGGCTTGGTGTGTGTGTAAACAGAGGAGGAAACAAAGTGAGAGGTTTCACTCTCGCCCAAATCTGTTCAAAATCATCCCAATGTGTTTCTATGGGTGTATTTTGGTCCTAAGCTTGTCGCCTTTGGGACGACTCCCATTGTTAAGGGGACATTAGCATCTCCTCATTATATTCAGATCTCTGGTGTAAACGGGAAGGAGACGAGAGCAAAAAGACATGAGAAAATGCGGACAAACGCTAAAAACTATTCTTGTGATATTGGCATTCCAAATCAAATCAAATTTTATTTGTCACATACACATGGTTAGCAGATGTTAATGCGAGTGTAGCGAAATGCTTGTGCTTCTAGTTCCGACAATGCAGTAACACACACCATTTGGAATATCTCGCAAAAACATACATTCAAATGAATCATATATATGTCCAACCCTAAAGGAGCATGGTGGAGCTCAGACAGAGAGAGAGACAGGCAGAGAGAGAGAGAGAGAGAGAGAGAGAGAGAGAGAGAGAGAGAGAGAGAGACAGAGAGAGAGACAGAGAGAGAGAGAGAGAGACAGAGAGACAGGCAGAGAGAAAGACAGGCACAGAGAGACAGGCAGACAGAGAGGGAGAGAGACAATCATCCCACAATCACAGACAAGAGAGGAAAGGGTATGTCTGCAGGCAGGCAGGCAGGCAGGCAGGCAGGCAGGCAGGCAGGCAGGCAGGCAGGCAGGCAGGCAGGCAGGCAGGCGAGACAGACAGACAGACAGACAGACAGACAGACAGACAGACAGACAGACAGACAGACAGACAGACAGACAGACAGACAGACAGACAGACAGACAGACAGACAGACAGACAGACAGACAGACAGACAGACAGACAGACAGACGAGACAGAGACAGAGACAATCATCCCACAATCACAGACTAGAGAAGAAAGGGTATGTGAGAAAGACAGACAGATGGAGACAGAATTTGATAGAGAGACAGACAGATGGAAAGATGTAGAGCCCGATAGGAGACAAACAGACAGATGGAAGATAGACAGAGAGGGTGTTGCAGGTGTATCTACCTTGCAGAGGAGCACATGGAGCATCGGGTGCTCAAACACTGAGTGGCGCTGGAAGTGGTTGACCTGCTGTCCACAGGCGGTGCAGTCTATCCTCTCCTCCAAAGTGTTATCTGGATATAAACAGAGGAAGACCGAGAGACAAACATGTTTAGTTTACATCCAGTATCAATCCCAAACTGAATGATTTCATTCAGCAGCAGGTCTGGATATTAGGCAGTAGGAAGACACATTCCTGGTCAAAACCTTTTATTTAACGATGGGAGGATTCAAACCGTTTATCTATTCCCTATATAGTGCACTACTTTAGACCAGAGCCCTATTCCCTATATAGTGCACTACTTTAGACCAGAGCCCTATGGAACCCTATTCCCTTTATAGTGCACTACTTTAGACCAAAGCCCTATGGAACCCTATTCCCTTTATAGTGCACTACTTTAGACCAGAGCCCTATGGAACCCTATTCCCTTTATAGTGCACTACTTTAGACCAGAGCCCTATGGAACCCTATTCCCTTTATAGTGCACTACTTTAGACCAGAGCCCTATGGAACCCTATTCCCTTTATAGTGCACTACTTTAGACCAGAGCCCTATTCCCTTTATAGTGCACTACTTTAGACCAGAGCCCTATGGAACCGTATTCCCTTTATAGTGCACTACTTTAGACCAGAGCCCTATGGAACCCTATTCCCTTTATAGTGCACTACTTTAGACCAGAGCCCTATGGAACCCTATTCCCTTTATAGTGCACTACTTTAGACCAGAGCCCTATGGAACCCTATTCCCTTTATAGTGCACTACTTTAGACCAGAGCCCTATTCCCTTTATAGTGCACTACTTTAGACCAGAGCCCTATGGAACCCTATTCCCTTTATAGTGCACTACTTTAGACCAGAGCCCTATGGAACCCTATTCCCTTTATAGTGCACCACTTTAGACCAGAGCCCTATGGAACCCTATTCCCTTTATAGTGCACTACTTTAGACCAGAGCCCTATTCCCTTTATAGTGCAATACTTTAGACCAGAGCCCTATTCCCTTTATAGTGCACTACTTTAGACCAGAGCCCTATTCCCTTTATAGTGCACTACTTTAGACCAGAGCCCTATATAGTGCACTACTTTAGACCAGAGCCCTATTCCCTATGTAGTGCACTACTTTAGACCAGAGCCCTATTCCCTATGTAGTGCACTACTTTAGACCAGAGCCCTATTCCCTATATAGTGCACTACTTTAGACCAGAGCTCTATTCCCTATATAGTGCACTACTTTAGACCAGAGCCCTGTGGAACCCTATTCCCTATATAGTGGTACTACTTTAGACCAGAGCCCTATTCCCTATATAGTGCACTACTATAGACCAGAGCCATATTCCCTATATAGTGCATTACTTTAGACCAGAGCCCTATGCCCTATATAGTGCATTACTTTAGACCAGAGCCCTATTCCCTATATAGTGCATTACTTTAGACCAGAGCCCTATGCCCTATATAGTGCATTACTTTAGACCAGAGCCCTATGCCCTATATAGTGCACTACTTTAGACCAGAGCCCTATTCCCTATATAGTGCACTACCTTAGACCAGAGCCCTATTCCCTATATAGTGCACTACTTTAGACCAGAGCCCTATTCCCTATATAGTGCACTACTTTAGACCAGAGCCCTATTGCCTATATAGTGCACTACTTTAGACCAGAGCCCTATAGAACCCTATTCCCTATATAGTGCACTACTTTAGACCAGAGCCCTATGGAACCCTATTCCCTATATAGTGCACTACTTTAGACCAGAGCCCTATGGAACCCTATTCCCTATATAGTGCACTACTTTAGACCAGAGCCCTATGGAACCCTATTCCCTATATAGTGCACTACTTTAGACCAGAGCCCTATGGAACCCTATTCCCTATATAGTGCACTACTTTAGACCAGAGCCCTATTCCCTATATAGTGCACTACTTTAGACCAGAGCCCTATTCCCTATATAGTGCACTACTTTAGACCAGAGCCCTATGGAACCCTATTCCCTATATAGTGCACTACTTTAGACCAGAGCCCTATATCGTGCACTACTTTAGACCAGAGCCCTATATAGTGCACTACTTTAGACCAGAGCCCTATATAGTGCACTACTTTAGACCAGAGCCCTATATAGTGCACTACTTTAGACCAGAGCCCTATGGAACCCTATTCCCCTATATAGTGCACTACTTTAGACCAGAGCCCTATATAGTGCACTACTTTAGACCAGAGCCCTATATAGTGCACTACTTTAGACCAGAGCCCTATTCCCTATATAGTGCACTACTTTAGACCAGAGCCCTATTCCCTATATAGTGCACTACTTTAGACCAGAGCCCTATGGCTCCCTATATAGTGCACTACTTTAGACCAGAGCCCTATTCCCTATATAGTGGTACTACTATAGACCAGAGCCCTATTCCCTATATAGTGGTACTACTTTAGACCAGAGCACTATGGCACCCTATTCCCTTTATAGTGCACTACTATAGACCAGAGCCCTATGGAACCCTATTCCCTATATAGTGCACTACTTTAGACCAAAGCCCTATGGCACCCTATACCCTATATAGTGCACTACTTTAGACCAGAGCCCTATGGCTCCCTATATATTGCACTACTTTAGACCAGAGCCCTATTCCCTATATAGTACACTACTTTAGACCAGAGCCCTATGGCTCCCTATATAGTGCACTACTTTAGACCAGAGCCATATTCCCTATATAGTGCACTACTTTAGACCAGAGCCCTATGGCTCCCTATATAGTGCACTACTTTAGACCAGAGCCCTATGGCTCCCTATATAGTGCACTACTTTAGACCAGAGCCCTATGGCTCCCTATATAGTGCACTACTTTAGACCAGAGCCCTATGGAACCCTATATAGTGCACTACTTTAGACCAGAGCCCTATTCCCTATATAATGCACTACTTTAGACCAGAGCCCTATTCCCTATATAATGCACTACTTTAGACCAGAGCCCCATTCCCTATATAATGCACTACTTTAGACCAGAGCCCTATGGCTCCCTATATAGTGCACTACTTTAGACCAGAGCCCTATGGCTCCCTATATAGTGCACTACTTTAGACCAGAGCCCTATGGCTCCCTATATAGTGCACTACTTTAGACCAGAGCCCTATGGAACCCTATATAGTGCACTACTTTAGACCAGAGCCCTATTCCCTATATAGTGCACTACTTTAGACCAGAGCCCTATTCCCTATATAATGCACTACTTTAGACCAGAGCCCTATTCCCTATATAATGCACTACTTTAGACCAGAGCCCTATTCCCTATATAATGCACTACTTTAGACCAGAGCCCTATTCCCTATATAATGCACTACTTTAGACCAGAGCCCCATTCCCTATATAATGCACTACTTTAGACCAGAGCCCTATGGAACCCTATTCCCTATATAGTGCACTACTATAGACCAGAACCCTATTCCCTATATACTGCACTAATTTAGACCAGAGCCCTATATAGTGCACTACTATAGACCAGAGCCCTATTCCCTATATAGTGCACTACTTTAGACCAGAGCCCTATTCCCTATATAATGCACTACTTTAGACCAGAGCCCTATTCCCTATATAGTGCACTACTTTAGACCAGAGCCCTATTCCCTATATAGTGGTACTACTTTAGACCAGAGCCCTACTCCCTTTATAGTGCACTACTTTAGACCAGAGCCCTATGGAACCCTATTCCCTATATAGTGGTACTACTATAGACCAGAGCCCTATGGAACCCTATATAATCAAACAGTCCGTAGGTGTTTATATGACTATCCACTTGTTAGTAGTAGTGAGATATACACAGTGTGGAGACCAACCTGTGTTTTTGACTGAGGAGCCCCCCCTGGAGGGGGTCCCCCCTGTGTCTGTGTGGAGGCCAACCTGTGTTTTTGACTGAGGAGCCCCCCCTGGAGGGGGTCCCCCCTGTGTCTGTGTGGAGACCAACCTGTGTTTTTGACTGAGGAGCCCCCCCTGGAGGGGGTCCCCCCTGTGTCTGTGTGGAGACCAACCTGTGTT
Source organism: Oncorhynchus gorbuscha (assembly GCF_021184085.1). NCBI lineage: Eukaryota > Metazoa > Chordata > Actinopteri > Salmoniformes > Salmonidae > Oncorhynchus > Oncorhynchus gorbuscha. The sequence continues at coordinate 808,466 of NC_060195.1, read as the reverse complement.
TTTGACTGAGGAGCTCCCCCTGGAGGGGGTCCCCCCTGTGTCTGTGTGGTGTGGAGACCAACCTGTGTTTTTGACTGAGGAGCCCCCCCTGGAGGGGGTCCCCCCTGTGTCTGTGTGGTGTGGAGACCAACCTGTGTTTTTGACTGAGGAGCCCCCCCTGGAGGGGGTCCCCCCTGTGTCTGTGTGGAGGCCATATCGGAGTACCTGTAACTGCATCCCAAATTGTAGGTATTTCGGGTATGCTAAACTAGTTTTATAGTATGTGAAATGTATAAATGGAGTATGATTTAAAGTAGGCCAGATTTTAGACATGGCCTGTGTGTGAGAGACAAACCTGTGTTTTTCCTTGAGAGGTCCAGCTTCATGGCTCCTCTGCTCTCCTTGTTGTCAGTCCCAGGCCGTACCACCAACACGCCTGAAGTAGAGGACAAGAACTTAATATGCATCCCAAATGGGACCCTATTCCCTATATAGTGCACTACTTTAGACCAGAGCCCTATGGAACCCTATTCCCTATATAGTGCACTACTTTGACCAGTCCTATTCCCTATAGAGTGCACTACTTTAGACCAGAGCCCTATGGAACCCTATTCCCTATATAGTGCACTACTTTGACCAGTCCTATTCCCTATAGAGTGCACTACTTTAGACCAGAGCCCGATTGCACCCTATTCCCTATATAGTGCACTACTTTAGACCGGGACTCATAACTCTCAACAAGTGCTCTTTCACCACCACATAAACCTTGAATATGAACTCAATACCTTTTTAAAAACATATATGAACAACAGTATTATCTACCTTGAACATCAACTCAGAATAGACCAACAACAATATTATCCACAAAGTGTAGAAATGCACCTTCTGGCTCCACAATGATATGAAGAGGCATTAAAACACGTTCTGGCCCCAGGTCGTGGTAGACCTTACCATCTGAGGGGTTGTCAGAGGCGCCATCTTCCTGTCCACTCTCGTCCGAGGTGTCAGACTCATTCCCTCCGGTGTGCTTGGCTGTAACAGCAGGCTTCCTCTTGGTGTGAGAAGAGGAGGGTCTCTCAGTCTCTGCTGAGCTCCCAGGCTGAGGAGTAAACAAGAGTCAACATGAGTCTAATGAAAAACCTCAGAATAGACCCTGAGTGATCGTCCTATTATCTGCTACAGAAGCTACAGTCCAGCTGTGTCCCAAATGGCACCCTATCTAGTGCACTACGTTCAACCAGCTCTGGTAAGACATTCATGAAGTTCACAGGTGGATACATCTGAAAAAGTGAGCAGGTAAATAGACAATCTGATGTTGACCTACCTCCTCCTCCTCCTCCTCCTCCATCTGGTCTGTAATCTGATGTTGACCGACCTACCTCCTCCTCCTCCATCTGGTCTGTAATCTGATGTTGACCTACCTCCTCCTCCTCCTCCTCCTCCATCTGGTCTGTAATCTGACGTTGACCTACCTCCTCCTCCTCCTCCTCCTCCATCTGGTCTGTAATCTGATGTTGACCTACCTCCTCCTCCTCCTCCTCCTCCTCCATCTGGTCTGTAATCTGATGTTGACCGACCTACCTCCTCCTCCATCTGGTCTGTAATCTGATGTTGACCTACCTCCTCCTCCTCCTCCTCCTCCTCCTCTAGGTCTGTAATCTGATGTTGACCTACCTCCTCCTCCTCCTCCTCTAGGTCTGTAATCTGATGTTGACCTACCTCCTCCTCCTCCATCTGGTCTGTAATCTGATGTTGACCGACCTACCTCCTCCTCCTCCTCCATCTGGTCTATAATCTGACGTTGACCTACCCCCTCCTCCTCCATCTGGTCTGTAATCTGACGTTGACCTACCCCCTCCTCCTCCATCTGGTCTGTAATCTGATGTTGACCGACCTACCTCCTCCTCCATCTGGTCTGTAATCTGATGTTGACCTACCCCCTCCTCCTCCATCTGGTCTGTAATCCGATGTTGACCTACCTCCTCCTCCTCCTCTAGGTCTGTAATCTGATGTTGACCTACCTCCTCCTCCTCCATCTGGTCTGTAATCTGATGTTGACCTACCCCCTCCTCCTCCTCCTCCTCTAGGTCTGTAATCTGATGTTGACCTACCCCCTCCTCCTCCTCCTCCTCCATCTGGTCTGTAATCTGATGTTGACCTACCTCCTCCTCCATCTGGTCTGTAATCTGATGTTGACCTACCCCCTCCTCCTCCTCCATCTGGTCTGTAATCTGATGTTGACCTACCTCCTCCTCCTCCATCTGGTCTGTAATCTGATGTTGACCTACCTCCTCCTCCTCCTCCTCCATCTGGTCTGTAATCTGATGTTGACCTACCCCCTCCTCCTCCTCCATCTGGTCTGTAATCTGATGTTGACTTACCTGGTCTGTAATCTGATGTTGACCTACCCCCTCCTCCTCCATCTGGTCTGTAATCTGATGTTGACCGACCTCCTCCATCTGGTCTGTAATCTGATGTTGACCTACCCCCTCCTCCTCCATCTGGTCTGTAAACTGATGTTGACCTACCCCCTCCTCCTCCTCCTCCTCCTCCATCTGGTCTGTAATCTGATGTTGACCTACCTCCTCCTCCTCCTTCTGGTCTGTAATCGGAAGATGATCTACTTCCTGCTCCATCATTTGGTCTGTAGATTCAGCTGAGGTTCTACTCATTTAACCTGCCAACAACAAGAAATCCCACTATTAGGTCGGAAATTAGACAATTTAAAAGGACGGGGGAGATGAAGAGCGGACTAAATTACCAGGTTAGAGGCTCTTTCCTTTTTGTAAGTAAAAGCAAAACAGATCTAGGACTTTGTCCCAAATGACACCCTGTTCCCTATGGCCCTGGTCAAATGGAGTGCACTATTTAGGGAATAGGGTGCGAATTCAGATGCAACACTAGATATAATGTTGGCTGTTAGAAACTAAGTTCACTAACAGCAAGGCTAGAATCTAAATTATAACTACTGTTAACTGTATTCAGTACAGAACTCAACAAGCAGCAGAGCAGCACCAATGGAGCAGCCCAACAGCACTAATGGAGCAGCCCAACAGCACTAATGGAGCAGCCCAACAGCACTAATGGAGCAGCCCAACAGCACTAATGGAGCAGCCCAGCAGCACTAATGGAGCAGCCCAGCAGCACTAATGGAGCAGCACCAACAGAGCAGCCCAGCAGCACCAACGGAGCAGCACTAATGGAGCAGCCCAGCAGCACCAATGGAGCAGCACTAATGGAGCAGCCCAGCAGCACTAATGGAGCAGCCCAGCAGCACTAATGGAGCAGCACTAATGGAGCAGCCCAGCAGCACTAATGGAGCAGTCCAGCAGCACCAATGGAGCAGACAGCAGCACCAATGGAGCAGACAGCAGCACTAATGGAGCAGCCCCGCAACACTAATGGAGCAGCCCAGCAGCACTAATGGGAGTTTGAGTGGAACTTTGGCTCTATTAAATTTGGACACGGGACCTAAATAAGCCAGATTAGCTAGGCCGACTGTTTCAACAAAAATCAGGCTTCCGCCATTGTTTCTATTGTGTGAACATGTGAAATTAGCAACCATGGGCAGTAACTAGATAGTTAAAATCAGATGTTATTTGTCACATGCTTTCGTGAACAACAGGTGTAGACTAACAGTGAAATGCTTCATCAACAACAGGTGTAGACTAACAGTGAAATGCTCCATAAACAACAGGTGTAGAAGCATTTCGCTACACTCGCATTAACATCTGCTAACCATGTGTATGTGACAACTAAATTTGATTTGATTTAGACTAACAGTGACATGCTGACTGACGGCCCTTCCCAACAATGAAGAGAAAGAAAATAGAGAAATAATAGAAAAGGGGAAAAAACATAATAAAAGTAATAAATACACAATGAGTAACCTGACTATATACACAGAGTACCAGTACTGAGTCAATGAGTAACCTGACTATATACACAGAGTACCAGTACTGAGTCAATGAGTAACCTGACTATATACACAGAGTACCAGTACTGAGTCAATGAGTAACCTGACTATATACACAGAGTACCAGTACTGAGTCAATGAGTAACCTGACTATATACACAGAGTACCAGTACTGAGTCAATGAGTAACCTGACTATATACACAGGGTACCAGTACTGAGTCAATGAGTAACCTGACTATATACACAGAGTACCAGTACTGAGTCAATGAGTACCTGACTATATACACAGAGTACAACAGTAAACCTGACTATATACACAGAGTACCAGTACTGAGTCAATGAGTAACCTGACTATATACACAGAGTACCAGTACTGAGTCAATGAGTAACCTGACTATATACACAGAGTACCAGTACTGAGTCAATGAGTAACCTGACTATATACACAGAGTACCAGTACTGAGTCAATGAGTAACCTGACTATATACACAGAGTACCAGTACTGAGTCAATGAGTAACCTGACTATATACACAGAGTACCAGTACTGAGTCAATGAGTAACCTGACTATATACACAGAGTACCAGTACTGAGTCAATGAGTAACCTGACTATATACACAGAGTACCAGTACTGAGTCAATGAGTAACCTGACTATATACACAGAGTACCAGTACTGAGTCAATGAGTAACCTGACTATATACACAGAGTACCAGTACTGAGTCAATGAGTAACCTGACTATATACACAGAGTACCAGTACTGAGTCAATGAGTAACCTGACTATATACACAGAGTACCAGTACTGAGTCAATGAGTAACCTGACTATATACACAGAGTACCAGTACTGAGTCAATGAGTAACCTGACTATATACACAGAGTACCAGTACTGAGTCAATGAGTAACCTGACTATATACACAGAGTACCAGTACTGAGTCAATGAGTAACCTGACTATATACACAGAGTACCAGTACTGAGTCAAGAGTAACCTGACTATATACACAGAGTACCAGTACTGAGTCAATGAGTAATACACTGACTATGATACACAGAGTACCAGTACTGAGTCAATGAGTAACCTGACTATATACACAGGGTACCAGTACTGAGTCAATGAGTAACCTGACTATATACACAGAGTACCAGTACTGAGTCAATGAGTAACCTGACTATATACACAGAGTACCAGTACTGAGTCAATGAGTAACCTGACTATATACACAGAGTACCACTGAGTCAATGAGTAACCTGACTATATACACAGAGTACCAGTACTGAGTCAATGAGTAACCTGACTATATACACAGAGTACCAGTACTGAGTCAATGAGTAACCTGACTATATACACAGAGTACTGAGTCAATGAGTAACCTGACTATATACACATAACCTGACTATATACACAGAGTACCAGTACTGAGTCAATGAGTAACCTGACTATATACACAGAGTACCAGTACTGAGTCAATGAGTAACCTGACTATATACACAGAGTACCAGTACTGAGTCAATGAGTAACCTGACTATATACACAGAGTACCAGTACTGAGTCAATGAGTAACCTGACTATATACACAGAGTACCAGTACTGAGTCAATGAGTAACCTGACTATATACACAGAGTACCAGTACTGAGTCAATGAGTAACCTGACTATATACACAGAGTACCAGTACTGAGTCAATGAGTAACCTGACTATATACACTGAGTCAATGAGTAACCTGACTATATACACAGAGTACCAGTACTGAGTCAATGAGTAACCTGACTATATACACAGAGTACCAGTACTGAGTCAATGAGTAACACTATATACACAGAGTACCACCAATGAGTAACCTGATATATACACAGAGTACCAGTACTGAGTCAATGAGTAACCTGACTATATACACAGAGTACCAGTACTGAGTCAATGAGTAACCTGACTATATACACAGAGTACCAGTACTGAGTCAATGAGTAACCTGACTATATACACAGAGTACCAGTACTGAGTCAATGAGTAACCTACCAGTACCACTGAGTCAATGAGTAACCTGACTATATACACAGAGTACCAGTACTGAGTCAATGAGTAACCTGACTATATACCAGTACAGAATGAGTAACCTGTATATACTGAGTCAATGAGTAACCTGACTATATACACAGAGTACCAGTACTGAGTCAATGAGTAACCTGACTATATACACAGGGTACCAGTATGACTATATACACAGAGTCACCAGTACCTGAGTCAACCTGACTATATACACAGACCAGTACTGAGTCAATGTACCAGTACTGAGTAACCTGACTATATACACAGAGTACCTGTACTGAGTCAATGAGTAACCTGACTATATACTACCAGTACTATCAATGAGTAACACAGAGTACCAGTACTGAGTCAATGAGTAACCTGACTATATACACAGAGTACCAGTACTGAGTCAATGAGTAACCTGACTATATACACAGAGTACCAGTACTGAGTCAATGAGTAACCTGACTATATACACAGAGTACCAGTACTGAGTCAATGAGTAACCTGACTATATACACAGAGTACCAGTACTGAGTCAATGAGTAACCTGACTATATACACAGTACTACTGAGTCAATGAGTAACCTGACTATATACACAGAGTACCAGTACTGAGTCAATGAGTAACCTGACTATATACACAGAGTACCAGTACTGAGTCAATGAGTAACCTGACTATATACACAGAGTACCAGTACTGAGTCAATGAGTAACCTGACTATATACACAGAGTACCAGTACTGAGTCAATGAGTAACCTGACTATATACACAGAGTACCAGTACTGAGTCAATGAGTAACCTGACTATATACACAGAGTACCAGTACTGAGTCAATGAGTAACCTGACTATATACACAGAGTACCAGTACTGAGTCAATGAGTAACCTGACTATATACACAGAGTACCAGTACTGAGTCAATGAGTAACCTGACTATATACACAGAGTACCAGTACTGAGTCAATGAGTAACCTGACTATATACACAGAGTACCTGTACAGTCAATGTAACCTGACTATATACACAGAGTACCAGTACTGAGTCAATGAGTAACCTGAACCTACCAGTACTGAGTCAATGAGTAACCTGACTATATACAGAGTACCAGTACTGAGTCAATGAGTAACCTGACTATATACACAGAGTACCAGTACTGAGTCAATGAGTAACCTGACTATATACACAGAGTACCAGTACTGAGTCAATGAGTAACCTGACTATATACACAGAGTACCAGTACTGAGTCAATGAGTAACCTGACTATATACACAGAGTACCTGTACTGAGTCAATGTAACCTGACTATATACACAGAGTACCTGTACTGAGTCAATGAGTAACCTGAGTACCAGTACTGAGTCAATGAGTAACCTGACTAGAGTACCAGTACTGAGTCAATGAGTAACCTGACTATATACACAGAGTACCAGTACAGTCAATGAGTAACCTGTATATACACAAGTACTGAGTCAATGAGTAACCTGCCTATATACACAGAGTACCTGTACTGAGTCAATGAGTAACCTGCCTATATACACAGAGTACCAGTACTGAGTCAATGAGTAACCTGACTATATACACAGAGTACCAGTACTGAGTCAATGAGTAACCTGACTATATACACAGAGTACCAGTACTGAGTCAATGAGTAACCTGACTATATACACAGAGTACCTGTACTGAGTCAATGAGTAACCTGCCTATATACACAGAGTACCAGTACTGAGTCAATGAGTAACCTGACTATATACACAGAGTACCAGTACTGAGTCAATGAGTAACCTGCCTATATACACAGAGTACCAGTACTGAGTCAATGAGTAACCTGCCTATATACACAGAGTACCAGTACTGAGTCAATGAGTAACCTGACTATATACACAGAGTACCTGTACTGAGTCAATGAGTAACCTGACTATATACACAGAGTATCAGTACTGAGTCAATGAGTAACCTGACTATATACACAGAGTACCAGTACTGAGTCAATGAGTAACCTGACTATATACACAGAGTATCAGTACTGAGTCAATGAGTAACCTGACTATATACACAGAGTACCAGTACTGAGTCAATGTGCAGGAGTATGAGGTAATAACATGGCTATATTCAAGGCGGCAGTTACCCTAGTGATCACAGCCGGTTGTGATACAACCTGGGATCGAACATGGGTCTGTAGTGACGCCTCTAGCACTGCGATGCAGTGCCTTATGTGCTGACCATGCGACGCGAGCAGTGAAAAATATATTTACACATTCTTGTTATTCAATCATTGCACCCACACTACTCGTGCACGTCATTTGAGTGTCTGTGTAGTTGGGCGCTAAAATAGAACTTGGTTCCATTTCTAATGATTGACATGCTGCAAATCCCGCCTCTCCTCATTGGTTTTTAGGAGCATTGAAAAGCTGAACTGAGGTCCACACTCCAGTCCAGTTGGTGGTAAAGCACCTTCAAGTTGGTTGCCAACCGCCATATAAAGTTCAAAGAAGAAGCCTGATGGAGGAGAGATGACTAGAAACAAACTTGGTTTACCCTTTTATGGGAGGATTCATTTGTCGGAGTAGAGGACCTTGTGCATTTCAGGTAAAATAACAACCCAATGTTTATATCCCAGGACAAATTAGCTAGCTAGCTACATTTCCATAAATGTTTAATGCTTTTCGACCTGTCCCCAAATTGATTCAGAGTTTGTTTTCATATTTTAACCTGCCTGTCCTGATCTCCTCTGGTGTGGGAGGACAACCTCAACATGCGGACGGTGTCTCATGTTAGACCGCTGCACCACTCAGGATCCCAAAACATAAGAATAAAGTGACTGATCAACAGTGGCCTAAGTGATTTTTTTCTAACTATTCATATTATTACTAAAGCAAACTAATGTTAGGTAACTATTTGGGCTAAAAATGCAGTTACAACAGTTCGTTTTAAAGAAAAATGGCCCGTGTGTGAGCGACCTAAAGGTTTAACTCCAGCATTATTTATTGACATTTTTCGTCAATGGTGCGAATGAATGAACTAACATGGACCTTGTCTGCTACAATTAATGCTTTCTGACATGAACAGAGTACAGAAATCAGGCAAACCGGAAGAAAAACATACTACAAAAACTGGGCATCTTCCCATCAAAGGCAAACTAACTAACCGGAGTGTCTGTGCACTAAGTCAACCTGACTCTTATCAAAACAGTTTAGACCCTTACCGAGAAATGCTGACTTACAAACCATTAACCAACAATGTTTTGGTTAACAACGTTTTAAGAAAATAAGAGTAAAATAAAATATCTAGTAAATAAACCACCTAAAAAAAGTGAAACAAGAACCAGGCGATATACAAGGTGTACCAGTATCGAGTCCATGTGGGGGGCTGCAGGTTAGTCGAGGTAAACAAACATTTAATATCTGATTTCACCTTTATTTAACCAGGTTGGCCAGTGGAGAACAAATTCTCATTTACAACTGGGACCTGATCAAGATAAAGCAAAGCAGTGAGACACACATGGAATAAACAGTCAATAACACAATAGAAAAGTGTGATCAAACTGTATATATACAAATCCAACATCTCTACAGTATGTCCACATTTCAGACATCAGATTCCCGGACAACCCTGCAGTGCCGTTTCAATGGTCCAGAGCATCCAGAGACATGCAACGAAATGCATCAGTTTATCCCCCTCGCCAGATGTCAGATCCCACATCAGTTAGCATGCTAGGTAGCTAGCTTATACATTCCGGGCCAAAACACAGCTGGAAATCGACCAAAACCCGCTGACATGTTTTGTTTTACAACCTTTTCCACAAAAAAAGACTAACTTAGTAATAGTGGTTGAGTTAGCTAGCTAGCTAGGTTATAAATCCTCCGTTATAACAGCAGTAGCCGGTTTCATAGTGTCGCTAGCTACGTTGGTACCGTGGGAAACCGAGCCGGTTCCGCTGCGTAACACCGGTACATCGCTAACGAGCCCAGAGCATCAATACAAAGATGCTAACGTTAGACACTGCTGTGAGGAAAAGATCATACCTACTGTACTCTTTTGTCATTTCTTGAATGACTGAGACACGTGTAGTTCTTGGCACGTCGTCCCGGAGATGTAAAACAGATAATTCTCAGTAATTTGTATTTTAGAAAAAAATGTGAATATTGAAGCAAACCTTTTTTTTTCAGTGGAGACAAAGCAAAGGCGCCATTTTACCGGATGGTTTGAGACGCACTAAAATGGCGCTTCTAGCCCAAATCCTATCTGGTTTCCTATTGGTTGTTGAGTCAGCTTTCTGATTGGCCAAATCCTTTTGAGAAGTTTACATAGGCTTAGTGTGAATCATATTCTCTCAATCTACTGGCGATTTGTTTTTTGTGTCCCACCTCTTTGCTCTGGTTTTTATTTTGGATTAATTCAGGGGAATGCCACATGGAAATGACACTGTTTTCTCTGATAATCTGAGCCTCATTCTGGTCTGTCTTGAATTCTAAAATTCTATTGCTCAGTAAACTCTATTGTGCTAGACTCTAAACTTTAGTCTATTGTGCTGCCAAACATATTCCCCACTCAGAGCCTGTCCTGTCCCCTCAGGTAGGCTAAACATATTCCACACTCAGAGCCTGTCCTGTCCCCTCAGGTAGGCCAACATATTCCCCACTCAGAGCCTGTCCTGTTCCCTCAGGTAGGCCTACGTATTCCCCACTCGGAACCTGTCCTGTCCCCTCAGGTAGGCTAAACATATTCCTCACGCAGAGCCTGTCCTATTCCCTCAGGTAGGTCTACATATTCCTCACTCGGAGCCTGTCCTGTCCCCTCAAGTAGGCCTACAAAAAGTATGTTATAAAACCAGGACACACTGTTGAGAGGGATGCTTGGAAAGCCTAAAAACCTACACTGGACTAGCAACCAACCACACTGAGCTCAATAAAATTGCATTGAGTTTGCAGAGAGACTGAACTATTTTTATTGCAGATTTGAGATTCTGGCTGGCCTCCAGAGTCGTGCAGAGGTCTAAGGCACTGCATCGCAGAGTTGGAGGCGTCACTACAGACCCGGGTTCAATCACAGGCTGTGTCGCAGCCGGCCGCAAATGGGAGATCCATGAAGCACAAATGGCCCAGCGTCGTCCTGGTTATGGGAGGGTTTGGCCGGTTGGGATGTCCTTGTCCCATCGCTCTCTAGCGACTCCTTGTGGCGGACCGGGCGCATGCACGCAAACTTCAGTTGCCAGCTGTGCGGTGTTTGATGCAGCTGGTTTCCGGGTTAAGCGAGCAGTGTGTCAAGAAGCAGTGCGGCCTGGCGGGGTCGTGTTTTCGGAGGCCGCATAGTTCTCGACCTTTGACCTCTCCCGAGTTGGTACGGGAGTAGCAGCGATGGGACTGTAACTTCCAATTGCATATCACGAAATTGGGGAGAAAAAAGGGTCAAATGTACCAAAACAATAAACAAGATGGAGGGAAATAACAAATATATAAAAATGAGTCTGGACTTTAGTACGGAGTTGTGTAAACTGTTATCTTTATCACAAGGTAAAGCTGATTTGGTTATATAGGAAGCAAATGTTGGCAGGGTATTAAAACGAATATCAGACAACAAAGTCATTGGCCCAGATAACATCCACAACCATGTTCTGAGAAATCCTGTCTGTGTGTTCTGTGAGCTGTGGCTCACTGAGGGAGAACACTCTATCAGCTCAGTGGATTTCATCCACCGTATTCCCAGTGCCCAATCAGAGCCGCTGTCCTCAGTTATTACAGCCCTGTTGCATTAACACCTGGCATAATGAATAGTTTGAGTGCCAAATTCTCTCCCACATGTAATGGTTATTATTTTCTTCTCTCTCACTGTGAGCCATCATTACAGAGAAGTGTGCTGTGGTGAACATTTATCTTTAATAAACCTGTCTGAAGATATCTTGGACTTGTTCTTGCCGGCACCTGTATCTCTACTAGTGTTCTATCCACTGGCACCCTGGCACCTATATCTCTACTAGTGTTCTATCCACTGGCACCTATATCTCTACTAGTGTTCTGTCCACTGGCACCTATATCTCTACTAGTGTTCTATCCACTGGCACCTATATCTCTACTAGTGTTCTATCCACTGGCACCTGTATCTCTACTAGTGTTCTATCCACTGGCACCTATATCTCTACTCCACTGTGTTCTATCCCACTGGCACCTGGCACCTATCTCTACTAGTGTTCTATCCACTGGCACCTATATCTCAACTAGTGTTCTATCCACTGGCACCTATATCTCTACTAGTGTTCTATCCACTGGCACCTATATCTCTACTAGTGTTCTATCCACTGGCACCTATATCTCTACTAGTGTTCTATCCACTGGCACCTATATCTCTACTAGTGTTCTATCCACTGGCACCTATATCTCTACTAGTGTTCTAGCCCCTGGCACCCTGGCACCTATATCTCTACTAGTGTTCTATCCCCTGGCACCCTGGCACCTATATCTCTACTAGTGTTCTATCCACTGGCACCCTGGCACCTATATCTCTACTAGTGTTCTATCCCCTGGCACCCTGGCACCTATCCCTGGCACCCTGGCACCTATATCTCTACTAGTGTTCTATCCACTGGCACCCTGGCACCTATATCTCTACTAGTGTTCTATCCACTGGCACCCTGGCACCTATATCTCTACTAGTGTTCTATCCACTGGCACCCTGGCACCTATATCTCTACTAGTGTTCTATCCCCTGGCACCCTGGCACCTATATCTCTACTAGTGTTCTATCCACTGGCACCCTGGCACCTATATCTCTACTAGTGTTCTATCCACTGGCACCCTGGCACCTATATCTCTACTAGTGTTCTATCCACTGGCACCCTGGCACCTATATCTCTACTAGTGTTCTATCCACTGGCACCTATATCTCTACTAGTGTTCTATCCACTGGCACCTATATCTCTACTAGTGTTCTATCCACTGGCACCTATATCTCTACTAGTGTTCTATCCCCTGGCACCCTGGCACCTATATCTCTACTAGTGTTCTATCCACTGGCACCTATATCTCTACTAGTGTTCTATCCACTGGCACCTATATCTCTACTAGTGTTCTATCCACTGGCACCCTGGCACCTATATCTCTACTAGTGTTCTATCCACTGGCACCTATATCTCTACTAGTGTTCTATCCACTGGCACCTATATCTCTACTAGTGTTCTATCCACTGGCACCTATATCTCTACTAGTGTTCTATCCACTGGCACCTATATCTCTACTAGTGTTCTATCCACTGGCACCTATATCTCTACTAGTGTTCTATCCACTGCCCTATATCTCTACTAGTGTTCACCCTGGCACCTATATCTCTACTAGTGTTCTATCCCCTGGCACCCTGGCACCTATATCTCTACTAGTGTTCTATCCACTGGCACCCTGGCACCTATATCTCTACTAGTGTTCTATCCCCTGGCACCCTGGCACCTATATCTCTACTAGTGTTCTATCCACTGGCACCCTGGCACCTATATCTCTACTAGTGTTCTATCCACTGGCACCCTGGCACCTATATCTCTACTAGTGTTCTATCCACTGGCACCCTGGCACCTATATCTCTACTAGTGTTCTATCCACTGGCACCCTGGCACCTATATCTCTACTAGTGTTCTATCCCCTGGCACCCTGGCACCTATATCTCTACTAGTGTTCTATCCACTGGCACCCTGGCACCTATATCTCTACTAGTGTTCTATCCACTGGCACCCTGGCACCTATATCTCTACTAGTGTTCTATCTACTGGCACCCTGGCACCTATATCTCTACTAGTGTTCTATCCACTGGCACCCTGGCACCTATATCTCTACTAGTGTTCTATCCACTGGCACCTATATCTCTACTAGTGTTCTATCCACTGGCACCTATATCTCTACTAGTGTTCTATCCACTGGCACCTATATCTCTACTAGTGTTCTATCCCCTGGCACCCTGGCACCTATATCTCTACTAGTGTTCTATCCACTGGCACCTATATCTCTACTAGTGTTCTATCCACTGGCACCTATATCTCTACTAGTGTTCTGTCCACTGGCACCTATATCTCTACTAGTGTTCTAGCCACTGGCACCTATATCTCTACTAGTGTTCTAGCCACTGGCACCTATATCTCTACTAGTGTTATATCCACTGGCACCTATATCTCTACTAGTGTTCTAGCCACTGGCACCTATATCTCTACTAGTGTTCTAGCCACTGGCACCTATATCTCTACTAGTGTTCTAGCCACTGGCACCTATATCTCTACTAGTGTTCTAGCCACTGGCACCTATATCTCTACTAGTGTTCTATCCACTGGCACCTATATCTCTACTAGTGTTCTATCCACTGGCACCTATATCTCTACTAGTGTTCTATCCACTGGCACCTATATCTCTACTAGTGTTCTATCCACTGGCACCTATATCTCTACTAGTGTTCTATCCACTGGCACCTATATCTCTACTAGTGTTCTGTCCACTGGCACCTATATCTCTACTAGTGTTCTATCCACTGGCACCTATATCTCTACTAGTGTTCTATATGATCCTCCCCGATCAGCCTTTAGTTTTTTCCCCAATAATAATTAGATGGGTGCTTATATTCATCCTATTTCACACATGTTCCCATGTGTATTATAAGCATGTGTGAATTTGAAATGCGTTTCCCCCCGACACCCTTGGAGTAGATGCACCATTGAGAGCAACCTCAGGCTCTCCAGAGGGTGGTCCGGTCAACCCAATGCACCATCAGGGGCAAGAAGATCATCAAGGACCTCAGCCACTCGGGCCACGGGGTAAGAAGATCATCAAGGACCTCAGCCACTCGGGCCACGGGGTAAGAAGATCATCAAGGACCTCAGCCACTCGGGCCACGGGGTAAGAAGATCATCAAGGACCTCAGCCACTCGGGCCACTCGGGCCACGGGGTAAGAAGATCATCAAGGACCTCAGCCACTCTGGCCACGGGGTAAGAAGATCATCAAGGACCTCAGCCACTCTGGCCACGGGGTAAGAAGATCATCAAGGACCTCAGCCACTCGGGCCACGGGGGTAAGAAGATCATCAAGGACCTCAGCCACTCGGGCCACGGGGGTAAGAAGATCATCAAGGACCTCAGCCACTCGGGCCACGGGGGCCCAGTACCCTGCCCTGAACATAGTTCCTGTTAGTCATAGTCACATCCACCGGGCATGTGCTGACCAACTGGCAGATGTCTTCACTGACATTTTCAACATGTCCCTGATTGAGTCTGTAATACCAACATGTTTCAAGCAGACCACCATAGTCCCTGTGCCCAAGAACACTAAGGCAACCTGCATAAATGATTACAAACCCGTAGCACTCACATTGGAAACCATGAGGTGCTTTGAAAGGCTTGTAATGGCTCACATCAGCACCATTATCCCAGAAACACTAGACCCACTCCAATCTGCATACCAGCCCAACAGATCCACAGATGACTCAATCTCTATTGCTCTCCACACTGCCCTTTCCCTCCTGGACAAAAGGAAGACCTACGTGAGAATGCTATTCATTAACTACAGCTCAGCATTCAACACCATAGTGCCCTCAAAGCTCATCACTAAGCTAAGGACCCTGGCACATTTACTCTGTACCGGCCCCCTGTATATAACCTCGTTATTGTTATGTAATTCTTATTGTTTTTAGAAAAGTCTGTAATGTAATCAAATGTGGGAAAAGTCAAGGGGTCTGAACTTTTCAGCAATATATATATATATATATACAGTTGAAGTCGGAAGTTTACATACACTTAGGTTGGAGTCATTAAAACCTGTTTTTCAACCACTACACAAATTTCTTGTTAACAAACTATAGTTTTGGCAAGTCGGTAAGGACATCTACTTTGTGCATGACACATTTTTTCCAACAATTGTTTACAGACAGATTATTTCACTTATAATTCACTGATCACAATTCCAGTGGGTCAGAAGTTTACATACACTAAGTTGACTGGTCCTTTAAACAGCTTGGAAAATTCCAGAAAATGTCATGGCTTTAGAAGCTTCTGATAGGCTAATTGACATCATTTGTGTCATTTGGAGGTGTACCTGTGGATGTGTTTCAAGGCCTACCTTCATACTCAGTGCCTCTTTGCTTGACATCATGGGAAAATTCAAAGAAATCAGCCAAGACCTCAGAAAAAAACATTGTAGACCTCCACAAGTCTGGTTCATCCTTGGGAGCAATTGCCAAACGCCTGAAGGTATCACGTTTATCTGTACAAACAATAGTACGCAAGTATAAACACCATGGGACCACGCAGCCGTCATACCGCTCAGGTAGGAAACGCGTTCTGTCTCCTAGAGATGAACGTACTTTGGTGCAAAAGGTGCAAATCAATCCCAGAACAACAGCAAAGGACCTTGTGAAGATGCTGGAGGAAACAGGTACAAAAGTAGTATCTATATCCACAGTAAAACGAGTCAAATATCGACATAACCTGAAAGGCCGCTCAGCAAGGAAGAAGCCACTGCTCCAAAACCGCCATAAAAAAAGCCAAACTACGGTTTGCAACTGCACATGGGGACAAAAATCATACTTTTTGGGAGAAATGTCCTCTGGTCTGATGAAACAAAAATATAACTGTTTGGCCATAATGAGGCTTGCAAGCCGAAGAACACCATCCCAACCGTGAAGCACGGGGGTGGCAGCATCATGTTGTGGGGGTGCTTTGCTGCAGGAGGGACTGATGCACTCCACAAAATAGATGGCATCATGAGGATGAAAAATTATGTGGATCTATTGAAGCAACATCTCAAGACATCAGTCAGGAAGTTAAAGCTTGGTCGCAAATGGGTCTTCCAAATGGACAATGACTCCAAGCATACTTCCAAAGTTGTGGCAAAATGGCTTAAGGACAACTAAGTCAAGGTGTTGGAGTGGCCATCACAAAGCCCTGACCTCAATCCTATAGAAAGTTTGTGGGCATTACGGATAAAGCGTGTGCGAGTAAGGAGGCCGACAACCTGACTCAGTTACACCATCTGTCAGGAGGCTACCCGACACGTTTGACCCAAGTTAAACAATTGAAATGCAATGCTACCAAATACTAATTGAGTGTCTGTAAACTTCTGACCCACTGGGAATGTGATGAAAGAAATAAAAGCTGAAATAAATCATTCTCTCTGCTATTATTCTGACATTTCACATTCTTAAAATAAACTGGTGATCCTAACTGACCTAAGACAGGGAATTTTTACTAGGATTAAATGTCAGTAATTGTGAAAAACTGAGTTTAAATGTATTTGGATAAGGTGTGTGTCTGACTTCAACTGTATATATATATATGTATATGTATGTATATATTCCGGACAATTTTCTTTTGACTTTTTTTGATTGTTTTGTATTGCAAGGTATTATTACTGCGCTGTTGGGTTTAGAAACACAAGCTTTTCGTCTGCGAATCTGTGTATGTGACCAATAAACTTAGATTTGATTTTGAGATCATTATCAACGGCGATCTTGGAGCAGTTTAGGTTAAGTGCCTTGCTCACGGGACACATCGCCTGATTTTTCACCTTGTCGGCTCGGGGATTCAAACGAGTGACTTTTCTGTTACGAGCCCAACACTCTAGCCTAACCTCTAGGCTAAATGCCTATGACCAGGTTGATCCTAACTGGACTACTAAAAATGAATATTTGGTCACCCATGTTGTGTACGGTCAGGGCTATACAGAGTTGTATTATTGATCGCATACAGAAGAGAGAAGTGAAGTATTCAGATTCAGATCGATCATCCTACTTCCTGGATAGAAATAGTGCACAATTTCATTAGTTGCAGGAAAGCCCAATGTCCAGAAGATGTCGCTAATGTCCTGTACATAGCAGAGCCATACATGTTCCTTTAACTTTAATGTTTGCCTTTCTAGGATCAGTTCACTCTCAGCAACGCCAAACATTAACCCTTGGTGGGGAAAAATGCCAAACTGATCACAGATGAGCGTCTGTCTCGGGCTCGTGGCAGCTTCCTTCACGCCCCATGTGGGCGGAGTCACAACTGTAAAGTAAGCGGGAACCAATCATATACTCCGGAGGCGTGGTCGTCAGAACTCAGCCATTTTGTGTGACTACGAGATGCGTGAAGTTTGCACTGACCTGAGATTGTAGTATCGGTGTTAGCAGGGACGTCGCCAGGCCTATTTGCCCCTCCCCCTACTTATAAATCAACATATATTTTTTCTGACCGGCACTAGGACCTGAGGGAGGCTGCTGCTGCGGAGGCTGATGCACATGCTACTGACTTTCTTCAGTGAAGATGGCTGACAAAAATAATAATATTTTTTAAACTTAATTAACAACAAATCAATACAGGAAGTACATGTGGGAACACAAGTGTATATATAAATAATATACAAAGGACAATTGGGCTAGGGGGCGGGGCTAGGGGGCGGAGCTAGGGGGTACAATATCACATTACACAAGGACCCTTAAGGGACATACATACACTTACAATTCAAACAGCTTTTTTGTTAGTAGAGTATTTAATTATTTTAAGACACAGTTCAATGTATTTTTGTAATGTAAGAAAATGTGTTGTTTTGTTTGTAAATTTACATTTGTGAATATGACATTTGGCCAAAAGAAAAATGAAATTACATAAAAATGTTTCAGCTTATTTCTATCGTAGGTAAAGAATCCAAGCAGTACATCTCTCCACAATAGTGTAAGATCTTCATAAATGTGTTCAATTATAAATCTACTGATGTCTTGCCACAGTTTTCTTACATGAACACAATGCCAAAAAAAGAAGCGACACCGTTTCTAGGTGGTCATTACAAAAGGTTATTTTACTGGAATACCACAATATGAAGGTGTCACACAATCTTTGACAGAGTTCACATTTATTAATGTTAAGATATAGACCAGACGCTTTGGAAAAGGATTGTGTCACATTGATCGATATGGGAATTTGGTTAGCGTCTTTCAGAAAATGTGTAGTATCGTCAGCCACCTGGCTTATAATAATTTCTTTCCCAGCTATGGAAATACCTTGTACAGAACTATTATTTATTTAAAGAATTTGTAAGAAGTTGGGTGATTTAATAGGACAACCCTGCCTAATTCCTCTCTTTCCTCTCTTCAAAAGTACTAGGATGGAGGCAAAAGTAAGTGATTATAACGTCAAAACGAATCATGCAAAAAAATGTACAGTTGGCAGGAATATGTTAGTTAATGTATATATTTTTTTAATCACAAAGTTAATTTACAAAAATCGCAATTTAGCATGCTAGCTGGCTAGCTTTATGGGTGTTGTGACATGAGTATAACGTTGTAATTCTGGATGTTTAATATTTTAGGGACTCCTGAAACAACCAGCAAACCAGGCCGTCGTCTTGTGAAACAGTGGATGTGAAGAATCTAGCTAAAGTATTTACTGCAAATTCAATGTACCATTTTGTAAGCTTGTCTTGCTGAGATTTGCCATGCAATGCATAGGTGAAATAACGTAGCTATTGAAATAAAGTAACTATTGAAATAACGTAGCTATTGAAATAACGTAACTATTGAAATAACGTAACTATTGAAATAACGTAACTATTGAAATAACGTAGCTATTGAAATAACGTAACTATTGAAATAACGTAGCTATTGAAATAACGTAACTATTGAAATAACGTAGCTATTGAAATAACGTAGCTATTGAAATAACGTAACTATTGAAATAACGTAGCTATTGAAATAACGTAACTATTGAAATAACGTAGCTATTGAAATAACGTAGCTATTGAAATAACGTAACTATTGAAATAACGTAGCTATTGAAATAACGTAACTATTGAAATAACATAGCTATTGAAATAATGTAACTATTGAAATAACGTAGCTATTGAAATAACGTAACTATTGAAATAACGTAGCTATTGAAATAACGTAACTATTGAAATAACGTAACTATTGAAATAACGTAGCTATTGAAATAACGTAACTATTGAAATAACGTAGCTATTGAAATAACGTAACTATTGAAATAACATAGCTATTGAAATAATGTAACTATTGAAATAACGTAGCTATTGAAATAACGTAACTATTGAAATAACGTAGCTATTGAAATAACGTAACTATTGAAATAACATAGCTATTGAAATAACGTAGCTATTGAAATAACGTAACTATTGAAATAACGTAACTATTGAAATAACGTAACTATTGAAATAACGTAACTATTGAAATAAAGTAACTATTGAAATAACGTAACTATTGAAATAAAGTAACTATTGAAATAACGTAACTATTGAAATAACGTAGCTATTGAAATAAAGTAACTATTGAAATAACGCTATTGAAATAACGTAACTATTGAAATAAAGTAACTATTGAAATAACGCTATTGAAATAAAGTAACTATTGAAATAACGTAACTATTGAAATAAAGTAACTATTGAAATAACGTAACTATTGAAATAAAGTAACTATTGAAATAACGTAACTATTGAAATAAAGTAACTATTGAAATAAAGTAACTATTGAAATAACGTAACTATTGAAATAAAGTAACTATTGAAATAACGTAACTATTGAAATAACGTAGCTATTGAAATAAACTATTGAAATAACTATTGAAATAACGTAACTATTGAAATAACGTAACTATTGAAATAAAGTAACTATTGAAATAACGTAACTATCTATGGTCTTGCTTATTGTTCAGTGGAGGATACAAATACCTGTCTCCTAAATAGCCGAATCCGTTTATACACCTGTCAGCAACGGGTGTGGCTTAAATAGCCGAATCCGTTTATACACCTGTCAGCAACGGGTGTGGCTTAAATAGCCGAATCCGCTAATTTGAAGGGGTCTCCACATACTGCTGTGTGTATATTGTGACTCATTCTGGGGACAAAATCCCTGTGTGCCTATGGATGTGTAGCTAGCTATCGAGCCGATCTGTGTATTGACCCAAACGTTTGGTATACATATTAGTTCAGAACCGAGCTATGAACCTCAGCTATCATAGCCAGTTGTATCAACTTCAAAACAGTCTGAATGACATTAATGAAGCCTATGGATTGAGTAGAATATAATATCACTTTGTGGCAAGGATGCAAGTCGTGGCCAAAATACTAACTAATAGACTAGAAACAGGATTGAACTAGTTAAAGGCTAATTGTTTCATACAGATATCATTTAAACGGTACACTACACTTCCTATGCATGTAAATACTGTAAAACTGGTTCATCTCAACATCTAATTCCCTTCATCTGCATTGATCTGATAAACACAGGATAGCTGGAGTATTTCATCAAATGAGAGACTTAATGTCAACCAGTAGAGAATGTAAAATGCTTTATTGAAATAAGCTCATTATCCAAGTGTTATAAATACAAGTTGGATCTGTACTTCATTATAAAACAGAGGAAGAAAGAGTTGTCACGCCTTGGTCATTGTATATTGTGTTTTTGGTATATGTTTGGGTAGGCCAGGGTGTGACATGGGTTTATATGTTGTGTTTCGTATTGGGGTTTGTAGTAATTGGGATTGTGTATGATTAGGGGTGTGTCTAGTTAGGCTTGGCTGCCTGAGGCGATTCTCAATCAGAGTCAGGTGCTTGTCGTTGTCTCTGATTGAGATGACTTTCGCGCGTTGTATTTTGTGGGTGTTTGTTCCTGTCTTAGTGTTGTAGTCACCAGATAGGCTGTAATAGGTTTCACGTTTCGTTTGTTGTTTTCATATACAGTTATTTCATGTACCGCGATTATTTTCATTAAAGTCATGAATAACCTACACGCTGCATTTCGGTCTGACTCTCTTCATACAACAGACAAATGATGAGAGGTGTAAAAACACCAAAGGAAAGAGGCCAAACAGAGGAGCAGGGAAGGCAGGATATGATTAATGAATCACAGTGATACCTAAATATTCTAAAAGTTCATCACAATTACATAACTTTTGTGCTGTCGAGAAATGCTTATCTTAAAAGCGGGTGAGGTGGCGATGATAGGACTGGGTGTTGGCATCCTGAGTTGATCAACTGTGAAGTGCTGAGGCAAAAACAACAATGTGCCCCTCTTGAGTCCCCAGGACTGAGAACCACTGCTCTTCATATGTAGACAGGCTTTCATAGAGCTCTTTATCTGAGGACAGAAAACCTCACAAGAAAC
This sequence comes from Oncorhynchus gorbuscha, assembly GCF_021184085.1. Classification (NCBI taxonomy): domain Eukaryota; kingdom Metazoa; phylum Chordata; class Actinopteri; order Salmoniformes; family Salmonidae; genus Oncorhynchus; species Oncorhynchus gorbuscha. The sequence goes on along the minus strand of NC_060195.1, from coordinate 786,431 downwards.
ACACTTCAAATGACACCACACTGAATATTATGTTACTGTTAACTCTGTCCTCACTTCTAGGAACAGGAACTACACACAAGTACCTGCCCTGTCCAGAATAGCCTCCTCTCTCACTGACAGTTAGGGCTGTTATCCTTTCACCCTCCATGGTTGTGAACTAGCTACCTACAAATGCATTTGGAGTTTGTTTTTTACAATGATAAATACATCAAGATCGCTAGCTGGTGATATTTAATTCACTTAGCTAGCTAACATTATCTATACAGTATGTGAAGTTGGCTAGATAGCTAGCTAGCCAACTAGCTAACATACACTCACCCCATTACGTACAAATGTGCGTAACCGCAACATTCATACGAGGCTGCAAAGAAAACTAATGGGACTGTAGCGACTGTGTTGACTTCAAAATATGGGGTGTTGAACTACATTTCTATTCAAGCGTTGATCGACATGGTAATGGCTCTATAGTATTGGAGAAAAGTTGAGATAACGGACCCCTCCGACGCTGTACTTTATATCGTGACTGGGTCATGGCGTAACGTACAGCACGCGTAAAGCAACTAATTCTGTCTTATTACCTCTCTCCACCAGGTGGAGCACTTCTCTCACCGTTTAAAAACAAGAAAGGGACAGGGTAAGGGGGGGATACCTAGTCATGTTTTGCGTCATCACTGCAAGCAATCAGGACTCTCAAATGACAATGTTTACATCTGAAGATCACTTTAGCACCGCCCTAAAAAACCTGATTCAAATTCGACACAAACCTTCAAATAGGTGATTAATACATGGCAATTGTATGTAATGACACATTATATAAACTCTTTATAGTGATTTATTTACATTTTAGAGCCGATAAGGTGAAAAGTTGGACAGATCGAGTGAAAAAAGCCATTTTCCGACACAACATCTTGAGATGTTCTTCTCACGCATTAGGTGTCGCTTCCCCACCCGCCATTTTTAAAAAGACCCGACGGAGCTCATTCCCTTCTTCAACCATGCATAAACGGGCAGTGTGGGTGTCATGTCATTGATTCTGTTGCAAAGGGGAGAAATTGTGCTTTACAATGGTATTGACATTACAGTTGATCTGGAAGTATTACGTTTTTGGGGCGCTAAAATAAGGTCAATTGTACAGACCAAGGCGATGTACAAAAGTGAGCGAGTTTACGTTAGCTCATTTGAGTTGGCCTGCACTGTAGCTAGTTAGCTAATAATGCATCATTTTATTTAAACATTACTGAAATATATTTACTTGAATAGGTTCTCCCAGCCATGGGGACAATTGAAAACAGGGCAGCAAAGTTTGTTTGTCACCAGAGCGTGTTAGAGGATATTACTATTGAACTATGTACCCATTTAATAACTAGACCTTCATACAAACTCGCTCTGCTGAATTGTTGACGCAACATCGAAGTGAGTCACAATGGGCGGCCTAAGCGGCACTTTACCGCTATCTAGTGTACATGTTAGGCCTACTTGCAGCTAACTACTTATAGCAAACATTTTGGTTAAATTTAGCTACTTCTGTGGCTTGAGACTGCTAGCTAACAGTAAACAGACAGGAGGGAGTATGCCAAACCACCCTAAAAGAGGGTTAGCCCCCCTATCCATGAATCTGTAGAGACGTCCCTGGTTGTTAGTATTGTAATGAAACAGGAGCGTAGCCTGAAGCTCAGCGCGCTATCGACTGTGCCCTCACAACATGCTCAAGCTGCAGAGTCGATATCCGAGCTTATAAACCCAGGGTCATTACAGTATGTTGGCATTCAGACCATACTACTACTACTACAGCAGACCGTACTACTACAGTACTACAGCAGACCGTACTACTACAGTACTATAGCAGACCATACTACTACAGTACTACAGCAGACCGTACTACTACAGTACTACAGCAGACCGTACTACTACAGTACTATAGCAGACCATACTACTACAGTACTACAGCAGACCATACTACTACAGTACTACAGCAGACCGTACTACTACAGTACTACAGCAGACCGTACTACTACAGTACTACAGCAGACCGTACTACTACAGTACTACAGCAGACCGTACTACTACAGTACTACAGCAGAGACCGTACTACTACAGTACTACAGCAGACCGTACTACTACAGTACTACAGCAGATCGTACTACTACAGTACTACAGCAGACCGTACTACTACAGTACTACAGTACTACAGCAGATCGTACTACTACAGTACTACAGCAGATCGTACTACTACAGTACTACAGCAGACCGTACTACTACAGTACTACAGCAGATCGTACAACTACAGTACTACAGCAGATCGTACTACTACAGTACTACAGCAGATCATACTACTAAAGTACTACAGCAGACCGTACTACTACAGTACTACAGTACTACAGCAGATCGTACTACTACTACTACAGTACTACAGCAGATCATTGTCCCTGTTCTGCCGTGAAACACCTGATTCAGATCGTACTACTACTACTACAGTACTACAGATCGTACTACTACAGTACTCCAGCAGATCGTACTACTACAGTACTACAGTACTACAGTACTACAGCAGATCGTACTACTACTACTACAGTACTACAGCAGATCGTTGTCCCTGTTCTGCCGTGAAACACCTGATTCAGATCGTACTACTACTACTACAGTACTACAGATCGTACTACTACAGTACTCCAGCAGATCGTACTACTACAGTACTACAGCAGATCGTACTACTACAGTACTACAGCAGATCGTTGTCCCCACTCTGCCATGAAACACCTGATTCAGATCGTACTACTACTACTACTACAGTACGACAGATCGTACTACTACTACTACAGTACTACAGATCGTACTACTACTACTACAGTACTACAGCAGATCGTACTACTACAGTACTACAGCAGATCGTACTACTACTACTACAGTACGACAGATCGTACTACTACTACTACTACAGTACTACAGCAGATCGTACTACTACTACTACAGTACTACAGCAGATCGTACTACTACAGTACTACAGCAGATCGTACTACTACAGTACTACAGCAGATCGAGGCCATTTTAGTTTAATAATGCTTTCCTGAGCCCCCTGATGAAGACAGGAGGCCATTTTAGCCAGTTCTTGTACTAGTCAGTCAAATGTTTTTATTCACTGTAGCCTTGGTTCTCTAATCTGAAAGATTAACACGTATTTATAAACAGGAAGCATACTGCGCTGACACATACTGTGTGTATTAGCAATGTATTTATTCACACTGCATGTCACACATGCAGCAGAGTAACAGGCGTTCTGTTATCATGCTGATTGCTGTTCTGAGTTACTGTATGAATTGGCATGGTGTTCTGTTATCATGCTGATTGCTGTTCTGAGTTACTGTATGAATTGGCATGGCGTTCTGTTATCATGCTGATTGCTGTTCTGAGTTACTGTATGAATTGGCATGGCGTTCTGTTATCATGCTGATTGCTGTTCTGAGTTACTGTATGAATTGGCATGGCGTTCTGTTATCATGCTGATTGCTGTTCTGAGTTACTGTATGAATTGGCATGGCGTTCTGTTATCATGCTGATTGCTGTTCTGAGTTACTGTATGAATTGGCATGGCGTTCTGTTATCATGCTGATTGCTGTTCTGAGTTACTGTATGAATTGGCATGGCGTTCTGTTATCATGCTGATTGCTGTTCTGAGTTACTGTATGAATTGGCATGGCGTTCTGTTATCATGCTGATTGCTGTTCTGAGTTACTGTATGAATTGGCATGGCGTTCTGTTATCATGCTGATTGCTGTTCTGAGTTACTGTATGAATTGGCATGGCGTTCTGTTATCATGCTGATTGCTGTTCTGAGTTACTGTATGAATTGGCATGGCGTTCTGTTATCATGCTGATTGCTGTTCTGAGTTACTGTATGAATTGGCATGGCTGTTATCATGCTGATTGCTGTTCTGAGTTACTGTATGAATTGGCATATCATGCTGATTGCTGTTCTGAGTTACTGTATGAATTGGCATGGCGTTCTGTTATCATGCTGATTGCTGTTCTGAGTTACTGTATGAATTGGCATGGCGTTCTGTTATCATGCTGATTGCTGTTCTGAGTTACTGTATGAATTGGCATGGCGTTCTGTTATCATGCTGATTGCTGTTCTGAGTTACTGTATGAATTGGCATGGCGTTCTGTTATCATGCTGATTGCTGTTCTGAGTTACTGTATGAATTGGCATGGCGTTCTGTTATCATGCTGATTGCTGTTCTGAGTTACTGTATGAATTGGCATGGCGTTCTGTTATCATGCTGATTGCTGTTCTGAGTTACTGTATGAATTGAACCCATTGACGTCATTCAGTGTATATGTTTATATGTCTCTGTACACATCAAACGGGATATTCTTTTGGAAAACAACATCTGTATGGTGCCTGAATTCTCCCAGCCTGTGGTATTGATTGGTAGAGGTTAGCAAAGGGTCTGAATACTTATGTAAATATGGAATACCTATATTTCTAAAACCCTGTTTTCTTTTTGTCATTATGGGATGTTGTGTGTAGATTGATGAGGATTCTTTTTTATTTAATCGATTTTAGAATAAGGCTGTAATATTTTGAAAAAAACGGAATGGGTCTGAATACGTTCTGGATGCGAGTCTGGGAGTTTCACAATCAACTGCAAACTCACTCTGCTGTCTGCCCTAATCTGAACTCACTCTGCTGTCTGCCCTAATCTGAACTCACTCTGCTGTCTGCCCTAATCTGCTCATATGCTGTCTGCCCTAATCTGAACTCATATGCTGTCTGCCCTAATCTGAACTCATATGCTGTCTGCCCTAATCTGAACTCACTCTGCTGTCTGCCCTAATCTGAACTCATATGCTGTCTGCCCTAATCTGAACTCACTCTGCTGTCTGCCCTAATCTGAACTCATATGCTGTCTGCCCTAATCTGAAATCTCTCTGCTGTCTGCCCTAATCTGAACTCTCTGCTGTCTGCCCTAATCTGAACCCCCTCTGCTGTCTGCCCTAATCTGAACTCCCTCTGAACAGGATATAGAGGGTGCCTCCCTAATGCACCCTTCCCACTTTATAGTTCACTACTTTTGACCAGAGTCAATTCTACAGAAACAATAACAGTGGCTGTCTTAAAAAAAATACTTCCTCATTTATGTTTTGATTCTGAAACGGAAACACATTCTAAGCTTCCGGGGTCAAGAAAATGTTAGGATGCGTCCCAAATGCCTATAGGCCCTGAGCAAAAGTAGTGCGCTAAATAGGGAATAGAGTTCCATTGGGAACTACACCCTGTCAGTGTGTTGTGAGGGCATATCTCTATGCCTAACCATGCTGCACCATGCTTTACTATTAGTCTCTACATTAGCTGTGTCGTTTAGCTTCTTCCTTGTATACAAAGTGGCAGTTCTAGAAGACGACATCAACAAACTCAGAGGAGATATTTCAAACCTAAAGCCACATTCTAAAGAATCCCCAGACGGGATGATAACTGGTATGTCCAGAACATGGGGGGTATGTGATTTTAAATTCTATATTAGGTATCAGTTACTCCACAGTCTTGTGTTCTGAGGATAGCTTGTTTAACATAGGGATCAGTTACTCCACAGTCTTATGTTCTGAGGATAGCTTGTATAACATAGGGATTAGTTACTCCACAGTCTTGTGTTCTGAGGATAGCTTGTTTAACATAGGGATCAGTTACTCCACAGTCTTATGTTCTGAGGATAGCTTGTATAACATCAGTTACTCCACAGTCTTATGTTCTGAGGATAGCTTGTATAACATAGGGATTAGTTACTCCACAGTCTTGTGTTCTGAGGATAGCTTGCACACTAACGTGTGTATAACATGGGGATCAGTTACTCCCACTGTTGTTTATAAACTCTAAGGAACATAATGTTTATTACATTGTCTTATGTTCTGAGGATGACATGTAAAAAGGAGATACTTTGCCTTCTGTTTTCTTGTCAGAGATCAAAGCAAGTGGCTTCCCTAAATTCCCAGCAACAGAGACAGACGGAGAAAGACTCTCAGACTCTGTGTTCCTCGACAGCATCCTCTCTGAGAATGAAACGGGAGCAGGCCGGATGTAGTGGAGGTACAGCAGGTATGAGTTAGTGCCATTGAGCATTTAGTTCGTTGAGGACGGTTCATGTTTTTATGCCACCTTAAGTGACTCACTAACTTTTCTGTCAGTAGTTCAGCAGTCGTTTCTGCAGCTGTCAGCCAACACAAAGGAACAGCCATTTGTCAGAGGTAAATACTTTTCTCATTTTCAGTTTTAATCTCCATCACAAGCTAGACGTGTTCTAACAACCTTAACAAAACAACCACAAAACAACAAACAACCCCCCACACACACAAATGTGCGACTACTTATGTTATTTTTCTTCCCCAGGAAATGTGACGGTGATTCCTTGGATAGTTGCCTTGCATCAAGGGGAGGCCATCTCTTCCACTGGAGACAGAATCATCATCCAACAAGAAGGCTTCTTCATAGTGTTTGGCCAGGTATATTGTCAGAGGTACCACCCCTTTGTCAGAGGTACCACCCCTTTGTCAGAGATACCACCCCTTTGTCAGAGGTACCACCCCTTTGTCAGAGATACCACCCCTTTGTCAGAGGTACCACCCCTTTGTCAGAGGTACCACCCCTTTGTCAGAGGTACCACCCCTTTGTCAGAGGTATTTGTCAGAGGTACACCCCTTTGTCAGAGGTACCACCCCTTTGTCAGAGATAGAGATACCACCCCTTTGTCAGAGGTACCACCCCTTTGTCAGAGGTACCACCCCTTTTGTCAGAGTACAGTCAGGTACCACCCCTTTGTCAGAGGTACCACCCCTTTGTCAGAGATACCACCCCTTTGTCAGAGGTACCACCCCTTTGTCAGAGGTACCACCCCTTTGTCAGAGGTACCACCCCTTTGTCAGAGGTACCACCCCTTTGTCAGAGGTACCACCCCTTTGTCAGAGGTACCACCCCTTTGTCAGAGGTACCACCCCTTTGTCAGAGGTACCACCCCTTTGTCAGAGAGACCCCTTTGTCCACCCCTTTGTCAGAGATACCACCCCTTTGTCAGAGGTACCACCCCTTTGTCAGAGATACCACCCCTTTGTCAGAGGTACCACCCCTTTGTCAGAGGTACCACCCAGAGGTACCACCCCTTTGTCAGAGGTACCACCCCTTTGTCAGAGGTACCACCCCTTTGTCAGAGATACCACCCCCACCCCTTTGTCAGAGGTACCACCCCTTTGTCAGAGATACCACCCCTGTCAGAGGTACCACCCCTTTGTCAGAGGTACCACCCCTTTGTCAGAGATACCACCCCTTTGTCAGAGGTACCACCCCTTTGTCAGAGGTACCACCCCTTTGTCAGAGATACCACCCCTTTGTCAGAGGTACCACCCCTTTGTCAGAGATACCACCCCTTTGTCAGAGATACCACCCCTTTGTCAGAGATACCACCCCTTTGTCAGAGATACCACCCCTTTGTCAGAGATACCACCCCTTTGTCAGAGATACCACCCCTTTGTCAGAGATACCACCCCTTTGTCTTGCATATCAATGTACTTAATGGTTTATGCGGCAAATGTAAGGGAGATGGTTCGGTCAACATGCTAACCTTGCTTGAGGGCTTGGGAGTTGGTTTGGTCAACATGCTAACCTTGCTTGAGGGCCTGGGCTTGGGAGTTGGTTCGGTCACCATGCTAACCTTGCTTGAGGCCTTAGGCTTGTGAGATCGTTTGATTCCATAAAGTGGGCCACAACTGTGTAAGTAAAGTTTTTACACCTAATGGTGCTACGATGCTCTGAGATACATGCTTTTAATTCACGCTTTGTTTTACCCACATAATTTTTACCACAAGGACAAGTTATAAGATAAATAACTGCCTTAGTGGAGCACGTAATAACACCTTTGATTGGGATCGATTTCCCTGTTTGGGGGTGTTTGAAGGATCTACATTTATAAGTGCCATTGCATTGAGCACAGCCATTACACTTGTAGTTCCCATCCAGTAGAGGTGCAAATAGACGTTGTGCAGGGATATCTTAGGGGTGGTAAATCAGAGTTTACCAATTGATCTCTGAGGGTTCTGCCCCATTACGATGACAACGTGGTTCGTCCTGTTGTTTCCCAGGTGTTGTTCCAGAGTCCAGGCACCATCATGGGTCACATAGTGCGTAGTCGAGGCACCGATCAGAGATCCACAGAGCTGCTCCGCTGTCTACAGGAGATGCCCCAGACCAACTGTGCCAATACCTGCCACACTGGAGGTGAACCCAACACTTGTGGTGTTTCCACTAGTGGGATACCATTTGGTGGTACTTCCAGCAGGGTTGTGAAAATGGGAGTTGAGTTGTAGTGGACAAAAATATGTGTCATGTACGATACTATAAATACCTCAAGGGACTCGTAATGAGACTCAACAATTTGCATATTAAAATGTTGATCTGACTACATAAAGAAAATAAGCAATATGCAAGAGACTGTAGTTGAGTTACACTATAGTTACAGTAATATAACACTATAGTTACAGTAATAGAACACTATGGTTACAGTAATAGAACACTATAGTTACAGTAATACAACACTATGGTTACAGTAATAGAACACTATAGTTACAGTAATAGAACACTATAGTTACAGTAATAGAACACTATAGTTACAGTAATATAACACTATAGTTACAGTATTATATGCCATTTATGGTTACAGGACAGCACTATAGTTATAATAGAACCAAAGCGACTTACAGTCATATAGTTACAGTGCATACAGTTCACTATAGTACATATGGGTGGTCCAGTAATAGAATATGGTTACAGAACCCACTACCACTGTTACAGTAATAGAACACTATAGTTACAGTAATAGAACACTATGGTTACAGTAATAGAACACTATAGTTACAGTAATAGCACTATGCTCTACAGTAATAGAACTGAGCTACAGTTAAAATAGAACACTATAGTAAGGACCACAGTAATAGAACACTATAGTTACAGTAATATAACACTATAGTTACAGTAATAGAACACTATAGTTACAGTAATAGAACACTATGGTTACAGTAATAGAACACTATAGTTGAGTTACAGTAATATAACACTATAGTTACAGTAATAGAACACTATGGTTACAGTAATAGAACACTATAGTTACAGTAATAGAACACTATAGTTACAGTAATATAACACTATGGTTACAGTAATAGAACACTATAGTTACAGTAATAGAACACTATGTAATAGAACACTATGGTTACAGTTACAGTAAGTAATAGAACACTATAGTTACAGTAATAGAACACTATAGTTACAGTAATAGAACACTATAGTTACAGTAATAGAACACTATAGTTACAGTAATAGAACACTATAGTTACAGTAATAGAACACTATAGTTACAGTAATAGAACACTATGGTTACAGTAATAGAACACTATAGTTACAGTAATAGAACACTATAGTTACAGTAATAGAACACTATAGTTACAGTAATAGAACACTATAGTTACAGTAATAGAACACTATAGTTACAGTAATAGAACACTATGGTTACAGTAATAGAACACTATGGTTACAGTAATAGAACACTATAGTTACAGTAATAGAACACTATAGTTACAGTAATAGAACACTATAGTTACAGTAATAGAACACTATAGTTACAGTAATAGAACACTATAGTTACAGTAATAGAACACTATGGTTACAGTAATAGAACACTATAGTTACAGTAATACAACACTATAGTTACAGTAATAGAACACTATAGTTACAGTAATAGAACACTATAGTTACAGTAATAGAACACTATGGTTACAGTAATAGAACACTATAGTTACAGTAATAGAACACTATAGTTACAGTAATAGAACACTATAGTTACTAATAGAACACTATAGTTACAGTAATAGAACACTATAGTTACAGTAATAGAACACTATAGTTACAGTAATAGAACACTATAGTTACAGTAATAGAACACTATAGTTACAGTAATAGAACACTATAGTTACAGTAATAGAACACTATGGTTACAGTAATAGAACACTATGGTTACAGTAATAGAACACTATAGTTACAGTAATAGAACACTATAGTTACAGTAATAGAACACTATAGTTACAGTAATAGAACACTATAGTAATAGAACACTATAGTTACAGTAATAGAACACTATAGTTACAGTAATAACACTATAGTTACAGTAATAGAACACTATAGTTACAGTAATAGAACACTATAGTTACAGTAATAGAACACTATAGTTACAGTAATAGAACACTATGGTTACAGTAATAGAACACTATGGTTACAGTAATAGAACACTATAGTTGAGTTACAGTAATATAACACTATAGTTACAGTAATAGAACACTATGTTACAGTAATAGAACACTATGGTTACAGTAATAGAACACTATAGTTACAGTAATAGAACACTATAGTTACAGTAATAGAACACTATAGTTACAGTAATAGAACACTATAGTTACAGTAATAGAACACTATAGTTACAGTAATAGAACACTATAGTTAGAACACTATAGTTACAGTAATAACACTATAGTTACAGTAATAGAACACTATAGTTACAGTAATAGAACACTATGGTTACAGTAATAGAACACTATAGTTACAGTAATAGAACACTATGGTTACAGTAATAGAACACTATGGTTACAGTAATAGAACACTATAGTTAAGTTACAGTAATATAACACTATAGTTACAGTAATAGAACACTATGGTTACAGTAATAGAACAACACTATAGTTACAGTAATAGAACACTATAGTTACAGTAATAGAACACTATGGTTACAGTAATAGAACACTATGTTACAGTAATAGAACACTATAGTTACAGTAATAGAACACTATAGTTACAGTAATAGAACACTATAGTTACAGTAATAGAACACTATAGTTACAGTAATAGAACACTATAGTTACAGTAATAGAACACTATAGTTACAGTAATAGAACACTATAGTTACAGTAATAGAACACTATAGTTACAGTAATAGAACACTATAGTTACAGTAATAGAACACTATAGTTACAGTAATAGAACACTATAGTTACAGTAATAGAACACTATAGTTACAGTAATAGAACACTATAGTTACAGTTACAGTAATAGAACACTATAGTTACAGTAATAGAACACTATGGTTACAGTAATAGAACACTATAGTTACAGTAATAGAACACTATGGTTACAGTAATAGAACACTATAGTTACAGTAATAGAACACTATAGTTACAGTAATAGAACACACTATGGTTACAGTAATAGAACACTATAGTTACAGTAATAGAACACTATGGTTACAGTAATAGAACACTATAGTTAGTTACAGTAATAGAACACTATGGTTACAGTAATAGAACACTATGGTTACAGTAATAGAACACAGTAATAGAACACTATGGTTACAGTAATAGAACACTATAGTTGAGTTACAGTAATAGAACACTATAGTTACAGTTAGAACACTATGGTTACAGTAATAGAACACTATAGTTACAGTAATATAAGTTACAGTATAGTTACAGTAATAGAACACTATAGGTTACAGTAATAGAACACTATAGTTACAGTAATAGAACACTTACAGTAATAGAACACTATAGTTACAGTAATAATAGAACACTATGGTTACAGTAATAGAACACTATGAGTTACACTATGTTACAGTAATAGAACACTATAGTTACAGTAATAGAACACTATGGTTACAGTAATAGAACACTATAGTTACAGTAATAGAACACTATGGTTACAGTAATAGAACACTATAGTTACAGTAATATAACACTATAGTTACAGTAATAGAACACTATGGTTACAGTAATAGAACACTATAGTTGAGTTACAGTAATATAACACTATAGTTACAGTAATAGAACACTATGGTTACAGTAATAGAACACTATAGTTGAGTTACAGTAATATAACACTATAGTTACAGTAATAGAACACTATGGTTACAGTAATAGAACACTATAGTTGAGTTACAGTAATATAACACTATAGTTACAGTAATAGAACACTATGGTTACAGTAATAGAACACTATAGTTGAGTTACAGTAATATAACACTATAGTTACAGTAATAGAACACTATGGTTACAGTAATAGAACACTATAGTTGAGTTACAGTAATATAACACTATAGTTACAGTAATAGAACACTATGGTTACAGTAATAGAACACTATAGTTGAGTTACAGTAATATAACACTATAGTTACAGTAATAGAACACTATGGTTACAGTAATAGAACACTATAGTTGAGTTACAGTAATTGAACACTGTAGTTACAGTAATAGAAAGTGCAGTTGGTACAAAGAGTCACTTCTGGGGCTGTGCTGTCCTGCAGAGTTGCGTCCATGCCTCTTTGTGTACAGTGTCTCTATGAGGTCTTCTTGTGTATGATTGTCTGTCCTGTCTCAGGCATGGTGAAGCTGGAGAGAGAAGACGAGCTGGAGCTGGTGATCCCAGATCGACCCCAAGCCCAGGTCTCCATGGACGCAGACTCAACCTTCTTTGGCATCATACGGCTGAACTGACTACCAGGAGACAGAAGTCACCAGCAGGAGGTGTGGGACTTGATGTCAGGATGATGTCCTTCCCTGACAGGATGATGTCCTCCACTGACAGGATGATGTCTCTAGTGGATGTCCTCCTCTGACAGGATGATGTCCTCCCCTGACAGGATGATGTCCTCCTCTGACAGGATGATGTCCTCCTCTGACTGGATGATGTCCTCCTCTGACAGGATGATGTCCTCCTCTGACAGGATGATGTCCTCCTCTGACAGGATGATGTCTTATTGTCGTACCAAATCCACAGCTTTTGCACACAGCAGAGTATCATCCATGGAGAATATCATCCATGGAGAATATCATCCATGGAGAATATCATCCATGGAGAATATCATCCATGGAGAATACCATCCATGGAGAGTGGAAGATGGCTGGGAGCAGAAATGTTATTTTTCTGAACTCCTTTTACCTGATTAATCTGACAATATGAAATCGACCTTGAATGCTGTTGTGCTGAGTACGGGTGGTGTCCAGCGAACGTTAAAGTTTGGTTTCCAAATGTGTCAATAGTTGAAGTGTAATAAAGTATTCAGGTTGTCCTCATCCACCTGGTTGGTTGTGTGCCACGCATCATCAACGTAGGGTTCTTCCTCTGTGTGTGTGTGTGTGTGTGTGTGTGTGTGTGTGTGTGTGTGTGTGTGTGTGTGTGTGTGTGTGTGTGTGTGTGTGTGTGTGTGTGTGTGTGTGTGTGTGTGTGTGTGTGTGTGTGTGTGTGTGTGTGTGTGTGTGTGTGTGTGTGTGTGTGTGTGTGTGTGTGTGTGTGTGTGTGTGTGTGTGTGCTCTGTCATCACAGAGTATTTCTGTGTGTTTGTTGATACCTTTCAGGGTTTCCTTCCTCCCACTCTCCTTTCGTTTATTTATTCTTCCTTTCTATTTCAGAAAGGCTTCTGTTTTCCCAGGACTATAGCAGGAACAAACAGAGGATAAATATACCTGGCTCGGAGGGCAGATTTTCCACACCGGTTGACATAATATCTAATCTAATGACACAATAATTGTGATGATCAAACATGTGATGTGTCTAAATCCTGTTTAATGGTTATTCTGAATGCCACAGCCCATTTGTATTGTATTTAAAAATATATATTCTATAAAAGAGCTTATTTTTCTACACTAATAACAAACGTGTCAATAATAAGATGTGTCATTTGTGTCCGTCTCCAGACTTGTAGATATGTATCTCTGTGGTTTAACAACGTGTCATGAGTAATGAGTTCGTTGAGTTAACAGAAGGTCCACAAAGCGTATCTGGTGTCCACAGCCTTTTTTCGTCTCCTCTCTTTTTTTTAAATGACCGTCAGCTATAAATGGCTGAGAGGGATGTTTGAGGACTGATGTAGCTCAGTGTCGTGTCGTTAGGACAGAGACAGGAGAATGATCAGACCTACAACATTCAGCTTAGTGCTACTGCTGTACTGCTCTCTGTCTCACAGTCTCACACAGTTCAACACCGTGACTGGAAGGATACCTGATGACCAACAGGTAGGCTGGAGACAATCCTTTCAATATTAAAGTCAGAGAAGTAATGTTGATTTAATGGAGCTGATTCAATTAACCATCTCACCTGATGAGTAACCTTGCCTTGTGTTCGCTCTCTGAGTAAATGTGAAGGGTTTAACTCAGAGGAATAACATGTTCTTGTGGCAGGCGGGAGACCAGTGTTTAAACCCAGTTGGTCTCACCTCTGACACGTGAACACAGGGCTCAGTAACACTGCACTGTCATGGCGTCTTAGGCTGATATTACATCTGTGGAATTCAACTGTTGAGTGACAGGTTTTGGTCACTGGAAGGCTTTTGGTTTGCTGAAATAGCGTGTCAAACAGACATTGATATTTTGACGATGGATAGTACATTTATGCTTCCTTTTATTTCATACATCAAAACACCTTATATTTCTACTTCATTTTATTTCATACATCAAAACACTTTATCGGCGGTGTTGAAAGCTTTGTAGTTTCTCTCATCTTTGTCGTTTCAAGGAGACGACTTCCTGGAGGTTCAGGAACCTATCATCTGTTCCTGAGGGGCTGGACGTGAGGCTGAGGGAGCTGGATCTGTCCAACAACGTTATAAGACATATAAACAGCCAGAGTCTGGCTCTTCCATCCCTACTGAGACTGGACCTCAGCTACAACCAGCTGGAGATCATATCTGAATCAAATCAAATCAAATGTATTTATATAGCCTTTCGTACATCAGCTGATATCTCAAAGTGCTGTACAGAAACCCAGCCTAAAACCCCAAACAGCAAACAATGCAGGTGTAAAAGCACGGTGGCTAGGAAAAACTCCCTAGAAAGGCCAAAACCTAGGAAGAAACCTAGAGAGGAACCGGGCTATGTGGGGTGGCCAGTCCTCTTCTGGCTGTGCCGGGTAGAGATTATAACAGAACATGACCAAGATGTTCAAATGTTCATAAATGACCAGCATGGTCAAATAATAATAAGGCAGAACAGTTGAAACTGGAGCAGCAGCACAGTCAGGTGGACTGGGGACAGCAAGGAGCCATCATGTCAGGTAGTCCTGGGGCACGGTCCTAGGGCTCAGGTCCTCCGAGAGAGAGAAAGAAAGAGAGAATTAGAGAGAGCATATGTGGGGTGGCCAGTCCTCTTCTGGCTGTGCCGGGTGGAGATTATAACAGAACGTGGCCAAGATGTTCAAATGTTCATAAATGACCAGCATGGTTGAATAATAGTAAGGCAGAACACCTTATCTGAAGGGGCTTTCAGAGATGTGGCCCAGCTTCAAGAGCTGAACTTGGCCAGGAATGCATTGAGCCACAATGTGGACAGTACCAGCCGAGCTCTTGGGTCTCTCCACAGACTGAGGAGGTTGGATATCTCTCTGAACGGTCTGGATGATGACACAGCGGGACTTTACCTTCGTGACAAATCAATTCTAGAACGCCTAGATCTCACGGGCAATGGTTTGACGCGACTCACGCCCAAGCTGTTTGCAGAGAGCCTGAGCGTGAGAAGCATTCGCATCGAGAACAATCTGATCACGGCAATAGAGGAGGGAACGTTTGAACCGTTGAAGAAACTCAAGATCTTAAATTTAGCCAGAAATAATCTAGTCTACATCTGTGATTTTAAACTCCATCAGGTGAAACTGTTGAATCTTAGCAGGAATTCCATAGAGTTCTTTGTCACCCGTGAAGACGGTCACCCATACGAGCTGGAGATCTTAGATCTAAGCTTCAACAACCTCCTCTATTTCCCCATGGTCCCCAAGACCAACCGGTTGAGATACCTCCACCTACAGAGCAACATGGTGGGGACCTTAGAGACAGACACCTTAATATCAGAGGCAGACTCTCTGTACAGAGAACTAACAAGTGGAGATGAGGTAAATGATGCTGTAGACAACAACAACATATACTCTAACTGGAAACTGATGCCGTTAGTTTACATGGACCTCAGTAGTAACCACTTCAGGTCTCTACCTGTGGAGACTCTGAGCCATCTGACGTCGTTGGTGACGCTGAACCTCAGCAAGAACTGTCTACAGGACATCAGCTATAACACAACGAAGGGCGGCCATGTTGGAGGCTACCACCAACCTTCCTTGACCTTTCCGTCTCTACGCTACTTCGACCTGCAGAACAACGGTCTTCGACAACTCTCCACCTTCTTCCTGGAAGCCCTACCAAACATAGAGACATTAAACCTGAAGGAGAACTCTGTGAGGCCTTGTGATCCAAAGGACCAACTGGGACCATCTGAGACAATGAGAGTTCGTCTGAATAGTATGTCCCCTTGTGTTTCCTTCTGGAATATCAAAACTCTGAGAAGTCTAGATCTCCAAGACAACAGGATCAAAACACTCCATCAGAACACATTTGAAGGAACCCCTTTGGTTTCTCTCAACCTGGCCAGTAATGTAGATATAGTCTTTGATATTGGCGCTCTAGAAGGGTTGCAGAGTAGTCTCCAGTCTCTGAGTATCAGTGGGAACAGCATGCCAACCTCTGCCTTGTCTCTGCCTTGTCTGAAAGCATTGAGACGACTCAACATGTCCAACAACAACATAGACGTCCTCCCGGGCATCATCAGCTGTTCTCCTTTGACGGAGCTTGACCTGAGAAATAACGGGCTAACGTCTATGAATGAATCTGTGGTTGATCGTTTGTCTCTATATCTTGATGTGTTGTATGTCAGTGGCAACTCTTTCAACTGCTGTGACACCAAATGGCTAAAAGCCCTAAACAAAGAGAAAGTGAATATTCCGGACCTTGACCATGCTGTGTGCCTCAGTGTCAATGGTACTCTGTTGACTGGCCTTCTGCCTAACCATTCACTGCACTGTTCATTGGAACTTAGCCCAAAGATAACAGAACCAAACCTTGGGCAAATAATAATAATTTTGTTTGTGTCGACAGTATTGATAACATTAGTTGTATTTGTGAAGAAGGTTTGTTGCAACACGGGGTCAATAATTGTGTAATGATTGTGCATGTAAAACCAAGAGCTGTGTTCGAATACCCATACTAACATACTGTATACTACATACTTAATGTGTATATTATATACTATTAGTTCATTTTAGTATACTGTAAACTACATACTTAATGTGTATATTATATACTATTAGTTCATTTTAGTATACTGTAAATTACATACTTAATGTGTATATTATATACTATTAGTTCATTTCAGTAGACTCTTAATCCCGTGACATATTACTAGTTCGACCTACCGGAGTGGGAGGGACTACTGGGAGAGGGAGGGACTACCGGAGAGGGAGGGGACTACCGGAGAGGGAGGGGACTACCGGGAGAGGGAGGGACTACTGGGAGAGGGAGGGACTACCGGAGAGGGAGGGGACTACCGGAGAGGCAGGGGACTACCGGAGTGGGAGGGACTACTGGGAGAGGGAGGGACTACCGGAGTGGGAGGGACTACCGGAGAGGGAGGGACTACCGGGAGAGTGAGGGGACTACCGGAGAGGCAGGGGAGTACCGGAGAGGGAGGGATTACCGGGAGAGGGAGGGATTACCGGAGAGGGAGTGACTACCGGGAGAGGGAGGGATTACCGGGAGAGGGAGGGATTACCGGAGAGGGAGTGGACTACCGGAGAGGGAGGGGACTACCGGAGAGGGAGGGGACTACCGGAGAGGGAGGGGACTACCGGAGAGGGAGTGACTACCGGAGAGGGAGTGACTACCGGAGAGGGAGTGACTACCGAAGAGGGAGTGACTACCGGAGAGGGAGTGACTACCGGAGAGGGTGGGGACTACCGGAGAGGGAGGGGACTACCGGAGAGGGAAGGGACTACCAGAGAGGGAGTAACTACCGGAGAGGGAGGGGACTACCGGAGAGGCAGGGGAGTACCGGAGAGGGAGTGACTACCGAGTGACTACCGAAGATGGAGGGGACTACCGGAGAGGGAGGGGACTACCGGGAGAGGGAGGGGACTACCGGGAGAGGGAGGGGACTACCGGAGAGGGAAGGGACTACCTGGAGAGGGAGGGGACTACCGGGAGAGGGAGGGGACTACCGGAGAGGGAGGGGACTACCGGGAGAGGGAGGGGACTACCGGAGAGTGAGCTCTAGGTGTAAATTCAGAGGGGACACTGGACGCTCTTGCCGAGGAGTAGGCTTGCTGGGTAACGTTGGTTAGCTACTTCCAGAAACAAATGAGAGCACCTCACTCTGACCGTTTTACTCACCCTAAAAAAGGTTGGATCCTTATTAAACAGGTGAGAAGTGGTTCTGTTTTACATGCACCTCCTCCATTATTCACACACCACAGGACTGGGATAACCTGGTTTGGGTATCTTCTTCTATCTACGTGTAGTCACTCACCTCTCTCTCTGTCATTGTAAAGTGTGTCTGACCCGGGTTGTGTTCAGTAGAGAACAACATTGTCGAAAGTTCAGATAGAAATTATTATAATCATATCATCTCTATTATTAGGCCTACAACTCTTTTCTCTGTATACATCAATGATGTTGCTCTTGCTGCTGGTGATTCTCTGATCCACCTCTACGCAGACGACACCTTTCTGTATACTTCTGGCCCCTCCTTGGACACTGTGTTAACTAACCTCCAGACGGGCTTCAATGCCATACAACTCTCCTTCAGTGGCCTCCAACTGCTCTTAAATGCAAGTAAAACTTAATGCATGCTCTTCAACCAATCGCTGCCCGCCCATCTTGCCTCACTACTCTGGACGGTTTTGATCTAGGTATTTGAAGTTGTCCACATATTCTATGTGTCTGGTTAGACTGTAAACTCTCCTTCCAGACTCACATTAAGCATCTCCAATCCAAAATTAAACCTAGAATCACCTTCTTATTTCACAACAAAGCATCCTTCACTCGTGCTGCCAAACATACCCTCGTAAAACTGACCATCCTACTGATCATTGACTTCGGCGATGTCATTTACAAAATAGCCTCCAATACCCTACTTAGCAAATTGGATGCAGTTTATCACAGTGCCATCCGTTTTGTCACTAAAGCCCCATATACTACCCACCACTGCAACCTGTACGCTCTCGTTGACTGGCCCTCGTTTCATATTCGTCGCCAAACCCACTGGCTCCAGGTCATCTGTAAGTCTTTGCTAGGTAAAGCCCCGCCTCATCTCAGCTCACTGGTCACCATAGCAGCACCCACCTGTAGCACGCGCTCCAGCAGGTATATTTCACTAGTCACCCCCAAAGCCTATTCCTTCTTCGGCCGCATTGCCTTCCAGTTCTCTGCTGCCAACGACTGGAACGAACTGCAAAAATCACTGAAGCTGGAGACTCACATCTCCCTCACTAACTTTAAGCACCAGCTGTCAGAGCAGCTCACAGATCACTGCACCTGTACACAGCCCATCTGTAATTAGCCCATCCAACTACCTCATCCCCATACTGTCATCACGCACTGGTTTTGGAAACACACCACTGTTGGGAAAAAGTGCATCTTTTCTTTATGCGGATTTTATAATATTCCCATGAAAATGTGTCGGCATGGAAACCAAGCTACAGAGATCAGTGGGAAGCCACACAGGACTCAACGGCAGCTGCATTATGATGACTGATTAGACTCTCACTCAGGGGCGATTTTAGCTTATAAATCTTGGTGGGGCACAATCCCCAAAAGCCACTGCACAACACTAAACAATACATTAATTACACTATAACTTTAACAAACGGTGCCCACAAACTGTTAGGATCTACATAAAGCTGTCACAACAGCAGAGCTTTCTTTTCAGCACCATGGAGTGAATCCTTACCACCGCTACACCTGGCTTTCAGTGGAGCCTTGTTTTCAGCACCATGCAGTGAATCCTTACCACCACTACACATGGCTATCAGTGGAGCCTCGTTTTCAGCACCATGGAGTGAATCCTTACCACTGCTACCCCATGAGCCTCAGCGGAGCCTCGTCTGGCAGCAAAACAGTTCCTTCAGCCTCATTTACTGCCTTTAAAAAAACATTGCTGATATGGCTGACTTTCATAAACAAATGTGATTTCTACTGACAATTGAGATGTATGAACTATGCCATAAGGAGATGACGAGCAGATGAGGCAATCCATAATTTCAATGAAGAGATTAATGAGCACGCTAGGATGGACGTAGTCAATATAACTATTTGTTCAGCACTGCTGAAATGTACAGCGACAGAATTAAGAACATGGGCCATTATTAGTCTTCTCCCTGTACACCAAATCAGAACTGTAGGATAAATAAAGGGTGCATATAAGCAGACAATAAATGCTCTTACAATATTTGATGATTACATTTATCTAAAACTGGCTAAAGGCAGATTGCCATGTGTCATTTTCGAATTAATTGAAAATTATGCTTTTTTTCAAAGTATCTCTCTTTTTCAAACAAGCATTGCAGAGCTGGCTACAATTTCAATTTCACCCCCCTAAAAAGATTGAACAAATATGTTTGAAAAGGGTATTTTGTTCTTAAATTATATTGTAAATTGGAATGGTAGAGTTGTGTCCTTCATGGAGTTATCAGAATTGTACGGGAAAGTCTGCTCAATCCAAGAGTACAACCAATTGATTACAGCATTACCCCTAAAATGGAGGAGGCAGGTGGCAGCAGGAGGAGGTGTCTGTCTGCCCAATATAAAGGATCAATACTGGAGGAGGAGGGTGGCAGCGGGAGGAGGTAGGGAACTGGTCTGTCTGCCCAATATAAAGGATCAATACTGGAGGAGGAGGGTGGCAGCGGGAGGAGGTAGGGAACTGGTCTGTCTGCCCAATATAAAGGATAAATACTGGAGGAGGCAGGTGGCAGCGGGAGGAGGAGGTAGGGAACTGGTCTGTCTGCCCAATATAAAGGATCAATACTGGAGGAGGAGGGTGGCAGCGGGAGGAGGTGTCTGTCAATATAAAGGATCAATACTGGAGGAGGCAGGTGGCAGCAGGAGGAGGTCGGGAACTGGTCTGTCTGCCCAATATAAAGGATCAATACTGGAGGAGGCAGGTGGCAGCAGGAGGAGGTAGGGAACTGGTCTGTCTGCCCAATAATAAAGGATCAATACTGGAGGAGGAGGGTGGCAGCGGGAGGAGGTGTCTGTCAATATAAAGGATCAATACTGGAGGAGGCAGGTGGCAGCAGGAGGAGGTCGGGAACTGGTCTGTCTGCCCAATATAAAGGATCAATACTGGAGGAGGCAGGTGGCAGCGGGAGGAGGTCGGGAACTGGTCTGTCTGCCCAATACAAAGGATCAATACTGGAGGAGGCAGGTGGCAGCAGGAGGAGGTGTCTGTCTGCCCAATATAAAGGATCAATACTGGAGGAGGCAGGTGGCAGCAGGAGGAGGTAGGGAACTGGTCTGTCTGCCCAATAATAAAGGATCAATACTGGAGGAGGAGGGTGGCAGCAGGAGGAGGTAGGGAACTGGTCTGTCTGCCCAATAATAAAGGATCAATACTGGAGGAGGAGGGTGGCAGCAGGAGGAGGTAGGGAACTGGTCTGTCTGCCCAATAATAAAGGATCAATACTGGAGGAGGCAGGTGGCCCAATAATAAAGGATCAGGAGGAGGTAGGGAACTGGTCTGTCTGCCCAATAATAAAGGATCAATACTGGAGGAGGAGGGTGGCAGCAGGAGGAGGTAGGGAACTGGTCTGTCTGCCCAATAATAAAGGATCAATACTGGAGGAGGGCAGGGAGGAGGTGGCAGGTCTGTCAGGAGGAGGTAGGGAACTGGTCTGTCTGCCCAATAATAAAGGATCAATACTGGAGGAGGCAGGTGGCAGCAGGAGGAGGTAGGGAACTGGTCTGTCTGCCCAATAATAAAGGATCAATACTGGAGGAGGCAGGTGGCAGCAGGAGGAGGTAGGGAACTGGTCTGTCTGCCCAATATAAAGGATCAATACTGGAGGAGGCAGGTGGCAGCAGGAGGAGGTCGGGAACTGGTCTGTCTGCCCAATATAAAGGATCAATACTGGAGGAGGCAGGTGGCAGCAGGAGGAGGTAGGGAACTGGTCTGTCTGCCCAATAATAAAGGATACATACTGGAGGAGGCAGGTGGCAGCAGGAGGAGGTAGGGAACTGGTCTGTCTGCCCAATATAAAGGATCAATACTGGAGGAGGAGGGTGGCAGCAGGAGGAGGTAGGGAACTGGTCTGTCTGCCCAATATAAAGGATCAATACTGGAGGAGGCAGGTGGCAGCAGGAGGAGGTAGGGAACTGGTCTGTCTGCCCAATAATAAAGGATACATACTGGAGGAGGAGGGTGGCAGCGGGAGGAGGTAGGGAACTGGTCTGTCTGCCCAATATAAAGGATCAATACTGGAGGAGGAGGGTGGCAGCAGGAGGAGGTATGGAACTGGTCTGTCTGCCCAATATAAAGGATCAATACTGGAGGAGGCAGGTGGCAGCAGGAGGAGGTCGGGAACTGGTCTGTCTGCCCAATAATAAAGGATCAATACTGGAGGAGGAGGGTGGCAGCAGGAGGAGGTAGGGAACTGGTCTGTCTGCCCAATATAAAGGATACATACTGGAGGAGGAGGGTGGCAGCAGGAGGAGGTATGGAACTGGTCTGTCTGCCCAATATAAAGGATCAATACTGGAGGAGGAGGGTGGCAGCAGGAGGAGGTAGGGAACTGGTCTGTCTGCCCAATAATAAAGGATCAATACTGGAGGAGGCAGGTGGCAGCAGGAGGAGGTAGGGAACTGGTCTGTCTGCCCAATATAAAGGATCAATACTGGAGGAGGCAGGTGGCAGCAGGAGGAGGTAGGGAACTGGTCTGTCTGCCCAATATAAAGGATCAATACTGGAGGAGGAGGTGGCAGCAGGAGGAGGTAGGGAACTGGTCTGTCTGCCCAATATAAAGGATCAATACTGGAGGAGGCAGGTGGCAGCAGGAGGAGGTAGGGAACTGGTCTGTCTGCCCAATATAAAGGATCAATACTGGAGGAGGAGGGTGGCAGCAGGAGGAGGTAGGGAACTGGTCTGTCTGCCCAATATAAAGGATCAATACTGGAGGAGGAGGGTGGCAGCAGGAGGAGGTAGGGAACTGGTCTGTCTGCCCAATAATAAAGGATCAATACTGGCGGAAGGAACAAAAATAATTTCTCTTCATATGACAAGAATTGAAGAGGATTTGCCAGAAGATTGTCTACATGATTGATGATGAGGACTGCAAGCTAAGATTTTGAAAGTATGATGTTGACATGATCAGTCCAATCAAAGGTACGGTAGATATAATGTGATTTGACATCATTTTATCTGTGGCCAATAACATCGAGTCTTCTTGGATGGGCCCTTCTAATGTAAATCTATGGTAGCACCCAAGGGGCTTGAATTTTCAAACTCTCCCTGTAGATTTTGCGGCGACGTAGTGTCCCCATGAGTGACAGAACACTGAGCCAATCACGACGCAACTAGAGAACATTACCAACCCCTACGCTCCGTATTTTCCTCTGGCTGCCCCACCTCTATAGAGATCACTGAGCTGGAACACCTGCGTTTTGGAGCTGCCTGTGGCTTTATTTACTCTAGAAAACAAGAAGATGTTCATATGTGGCTTTATTAAGTCTTTTCTACATTGTTTGCAAACTGATATGTGACACGTGTTAATGCCAAAATAACATGCAACAACAAACAAACAAACAAAAAGAAAGAAAAATATATATACATTTATATACACTGCTCAAAAAATAAAGGGAACACTAAAATAACACATCCTAGATCTGAATGAATGAAATATTCTTATTAAATACTTACTTTACATAGTTGAATGTGCTGACAACAAAATCACACAAAAAATGTATCAACCCATGGAGGTCTGGATTTGGAGTCACACTCAAAATTAAACGTGGAAAACCACACTACAGGCTGGTCCAACTTTGATGTAACGTCCTTAAAACAAGTCAAAATGAGGCTCAGTAGTGTGTGTGGCCTCCACGTGCCTGTATGACCTCCCTACAACACCTGGGCATGCTCCTGATGAGGTGGCGGATGGTCTCCTGAGGGATCTCCTCCCAAACCTGGACTAAAGCATCCGCCAACTCCTGGACAGTCTGTGGTGCAACGTGGCGTTGGTGGATGGAGCGAGACATGATGTCCCAGATGTGCTCAATTGGATTCAGCTCTGGGGAACGAGCGGGCCAGTCCGTAGCATCAATGCCTTCCTCTTGCAGGAATTGCTGACACACTCCAGCCACATGAGGTCTAGCATTGTCTTGCATTAGGAGGAACCCAGGGCCAACCGCACCAGCATATGATCTCACAAGGCATCTGAGGATCTCATCTCGGTACCTAATGGCAGTCAGGCTACCTCTGGTGAGCACATTGAGGGCTGGCGGCCCCCCAAAGAAATGCCACCCCACACCATGACTGACCCACTGCCAAACCGATCATGCTGGAGGATGTTGCAGGCAGCAGAACGTTTTCCACGGCGTCTCCAGACTCTGTCACATCTGTCACATGTGCTCAGTGTGAACCTGCTTTCATCTGTGAAGAGCACAGGGCGCCAGTGGCGAATTTGCCAATCTTGGTGTTCTCTGGCAAATGCCAAACGTCCTGCACGGTGTTGGGCTGTAAGCACAACCCCCACCTGTGGACGTCGGGCCCTCATACCACCCTCATGGAGTCTGTTTCTGACCGTTTGAGCAGACACATGCACATTTGTGGCCTGCTGGAGGTAATTTAGCAGGGCTCTGGCAGTGCTCCTCCTGCTCCTCCTTACACAAAGGCGGAGGTAGCGGTCCTGCTGCTGGGTTGTTGCCCTCCTACGGCCTCCTCCACGTCTCCTGATGTACTGGCCTGTCTCCTGGTAGCACCTCCATGCTCTGGACACTACGCTGACAGACCCAGCAAACCTTCTTGCCACAGCTCGCATTGATGTGCCATCCTGGATGAGCTGCACTACCTGAGCCACATGTGTGGGTTGTAGACTCCGTCTCATGCTACCATTAGAGTGAAAGCACCGCCAGCATTCAAAAGTGACCAAAACATCAGCCAGGAAGCATAGGAACTGAGAAGTGGTCTGTGGTCACCACCTGCAGAACCACTCCTTTATTGTGGGCGTCTTGATAATTGCCTATAATTTCCACCTGTTGTCTATTCCATTTGCACAACAGCATGTGAAATGTATTGTCAATCAGTGTTGCTTCCTCAGTGGACAGTTTGATTTCACAGAAGTGTGATTGACTTGGAGTTACATTGTGTTGTTTAAGTGTTCCCTTTATTTTGTTGAGCAGTGTATATTTTTGTTAGCTAAACAGCTCTGTCTAGGATGGGTCGCCACTCAACTCAACCAAAGATGAGAACTGAACCAGAGGTGATTGGTTAATGGGGCCATGCCCCAAATTCAGAGAATGCTTTTTGACAAAGTATATACATTCCTCTGTGTATTTCTGGTGTTTTGCTCCTTCCTCAGCTTCTATGTTGCATGTTATGATGGTTGCATGTGCATCATTTACTACCAGCAGCTCCTGAGCATATCAATGGACTTTTCTGTGACATACTCGGGGCTTCATTACTAAAAACCAACAGACAGGAGAGGAGAAATGCACCGTGAAAAGGTACCAGCATGTTTAACTTCAGCTTCTCATCTTCAACATGGGAAACAGATGTTACCATGGCCATAGCAGTAGATGATAAACTCCTCTCTCTCTCGCTCAGCCTGGAGACCAGCTCATTACTATCAGAGTGACATGACTTGATGTGTGGTTGAACGACTGACATTAAGGAAGTATGGTGTCTATGGATCAGAATGTATCCCTAGGCTATCAGTGGACACATGTTAGCGTGGCATATTTAGCCACAACAGTCTCTGAGATGTGGGCATTAGTCTAATGCATTGATGTTATAACCTGGAACCTAATAGTTTGATGTTATAACCTGTAACCTAATAGTCTAATGCATTGATGTTATAACCTGCCTAATAGTCTAATGCATTGATGTATAACCAGGAGCTCATTGATGTTATAACCTGTAATAGTCTAATGCATTGATGTTATAACCTGTAACCTAATAGTCTAATGCATTGATGTTATAACCTGTAACCTAATAGTCTAATGCATTGATGTTATAACCTGGAACCTAATAGTCTAATGCATTGATGATATAACCAGGAGTAAACCTAATAGTCTAATGCATTGATGTTATAACCTGTAACCTAATAGTCTAATGCATTGATGTTATAACCTGGAACCTAATAGTCTAATGCATTGATGTTATAACCTGTAACCTAATAGTCTAATGCATTGATGTTATAACCTGTAACCTAATAGTCTAATGCATTGATGTTATAACCAGGAGTAAACCTAATAGTCTAATGCATTGATGTTATAACCTGAAACCTAATAGTCTAATGCATTGATGTTATAACCTGTAACCTAATAGTCTAATGCATTGATGTTATAACTTCCAACAACAACAAAACTCAAACGCACTAACCATACTATTTGTGACGGCTTTGAGTATGTAGTATGCTTTTTGGTCCCGTAATGTAATCCAGAAAATGGGAAAGTATGCAGCCGATGTCATAGGAGAGCGGAAATGTTGAGCAATTTAATAAAGTCATGACTTTTCAAAGAAGTTACGTTACATGTTATTTTGGCTGTCAATTTGTCTGTTCTAAATGTAACAATCTGACAACACTCTGATACACCAGAGTGCATTTACGAACACACCCAGTGTGCCAGAGCGCAGAATAACTGATAAACGTCGGCGAGAAAAAAAAGCATGATTAAATTGTTGCCAGCAGCACAGTCAGTTACAGTCACCAACACTCTGGATAACATGAAAGCAGCTCTGCTAGGGTGAGTAAAACGGTCAGAGTGAGGTGCTCTCATTTGTTTCTGGAAGTAGCTAACCAACGTTACCCAGCAAGCCTACTCCTCGGCAAGAGCGTCCAGTGTCCCCTCTGAATTTACACCTAGAGCTCACTCTCCGGTAGTCCCCTCCCTCTCCCGGTAGTCCCCTCCCTCTCCGGTAGTCCCCTCCCTCTCCCAGTAGTCCCCTCCCTCTCCCAGTAGTCCCCTCCCTCTCCGGTAGTCCCCTCCCTCTCCCGGTAGTCCCTCCCTCTCCCGGTAGTCCCTCCCTCTCCCGGTAGTCCCCTCCCTCTCCCGGTAGTCCCTCCCTCTCCCAGTAGTCCCTCCCTCTCCCGGTACTCCCTCCCTCTCCCGGTAGTCCCTCCCTCTCCCGGTAGTCCCTCCCTCTCCCGGTAGTCCCCTCCCTCTCCCAGTAGTCCCTCCCTCTCCCAGTAGTCCCTCCCTCTCCCAGTAGTCCCTCCCTCTCCCAGTAGTCCCTCCCTCTCCCAGTAGTCCCTCCCTCTCCCGGTAGTCCCCTCCCTCTCCCGGTAGTCCCCTCCCTCTCCCGGTAGTCCCCTCCCACTCCCGGTAGTCCCTCCCTCTCCCGGTAGTCCCTCCCTCTCCCAGTAGTCCCTCCCACATTAAGTATGTAGTTTACAGTATACTGAAATTGACTAATAGTATATAATATACACACTAAGTATGTAGTTTACAGTCTACTGAAATGAACTAATAGTATATAATATACACATTAAGTATGTAGTTTACAGTATACTGAAATGAACTAATAGTATATAATATACACATTAAGTATGTAATTTACAGTATACTGAAATGAACAGTATATAATATACACATTAAGTATGTAAAAAATGAACTAATAGTATATAATATACACATTAAGTATGTAGTTTACAGTATACTGAAATGAACTAATAGTATATAATATACACACTAAGTATGTAGTTTACAGTATGTTAGTATGGGTATTCGAACACAGCTCTTGGTTTTACATGCACAATCATTACACAATTATTGACCCCGTGTTGCAACAAACCTTCTTCACAAATACAACTAATGTTATCAATACTGTCGACACAAACAAAATTATTATTATTATTTGCCCAAGGTTTGGTTCTGTTATCTTTGGGCTAAGTTCCAATGAACAGTGCAGTGAATGGTTAGGCAGAAGGCCAGTCAACAGAGTACCATTGACACTGAGGCACACAGCATGGTCAAGGTCCGGAATATTCACTTTCTCTTTGTTTAGGGCTTTTAGCCATTTGGTGTCACAGCAGTTGAAAGAGTTGCCACTGACATACAACACATCAAGATATAGAGACAAACGATCAACCACAGATTCATTCATAGACGTTAGCCCGTTATTTCTCAGGTCAAGCTCCGTCAAAGGAGAACAGCTGATGATGCCCGGGAGGACGTCTATGTTGTTGTTGGACATGTTGAGTCGTCTCAATGCTTTCAGACAAGGCAGAGACAAGGCAGAGTTTGGCATGCTGTTCCCACTGATACTCAGAGACTGGAGACTACTCTGCAACCCTTCTAGAGCGCCAATATCAAAGACTATATCTACATTACTGGCCAGGTTGAGAGAAACCAAAGGGGTTCCTTCAAATGTGTTCTGATGGAGTGTTTTGATCCTGTTGTCTTGGAGATCTAGACTTCTCAGAGTTTTGATATTCCAGAAGGAAACACAAGGGGACATACTATTCAGACGAACTCTCGTTGTCTCAGATGGTCCCAGTTGGTCCTTTGGATCACAAGGCCTCACAGAGTTCTCCTTCAGGTTTATTGTCTCTATGTTTGGTAGGGCTTCCAGGAAGAAGGTGGAGAGTTGTCGAAGACCGTTGTTCTGCAGGTCGAAGAAGCGTAGAGACGGAAAGGTCAAGGAAGGTTGGTGGTAGCCTCCAACATGGCCGCCCTTCGTTCTGTTATAGCTGATGTCCTGTAGACAGTTCTTGCTGAGGTTCAGCGTCACCAACGACGTCAGATGGCTCAGAGTCTCCACAGGTAGAGACCTGAAGTGGTTACTACTGAGGTCCATGTAAACTAACGGCATCAGTTTCCAGTTAGAGTATATGTTGTTGTTGTCTACAGCATCATTTACCTCATCTCCACTTGTTAGTTCTCTGTACAGAGAGTCTGCCTCTGATATTAAGGTGTCTGTCTCTAAGGTCCCCACCATGTTGCTCTGTAGGTGGAGGTATCTCAACCGGTTGGTCTTGGGGACCATGGGGAAATAGAGGAGGTTGTTGAAGCTCAGATCTAAGATCTCCAGCTCGTATGGGTGACCGTCTTCACGGGTGACAAAGAACTCTATGGAATTCCTGCTAAGATTCAACAGTTTCACGTGATGGAGTTTAAAATCACAGATGTAGACTAGATTATTTCTGGCTAAATTTAAGATCTTGAGTTTCTTCAACGGTTCAAACGTTCCCTCCTCTATTGCCGTGATCAGATTGTTCTCGATGCGAATGCTTCTCACGCTCAGGCTCTCTGCAAACAGCTTGGGCGTGAGTCGCGTCAAACCGTTGCCCGTGAGATCTAGGCGTTCTAGAATTGATTTGTCACGAAGGTAAAGTCCCGCCGTGTCATCATCCAGACCGTTCAGAGAGATATCCAACCTCCTCAGTCTGTGGAGAGACCCAAGAGCTCGGCTGGTACTGTCCACATTGTGGCTCAATGCATTCCTGGCCAAGTTCAGCTCTTGAAGCTGGGCCACATCTCTGAAAGCCCCTTCAGATATGATCTCCAGCTGGTTGTAGCTGAGGTCCAGTCTCAGTAGGGATGGAAGAGCCAGACTCTGGCTGTTTATATTTCTTATAACGTTGTTGGAAAGATCCAGCTCCCTCAGCCTCACGTCCAGCCCCTCAGGAACAGATGATAGGTTCCTGAACCTCCAGGAAGTCGTCTCCAAAGATGAAGAAACTACAAAGCTTTCAACACCGCAAAGATGAGAAATAAACTATAAAAGTGTTTTATGTATGAAATAAAATGAAGCAGATATATAAAGTGTTTTATGTATGAAATAAAAGGAAGCAGATATAAAGTGTTTTATGTATGAAATAAAATGAAGCAGAAATATAAAGTGTTTGATGTATAAAAATGAAGCATAAATGTACTATCCATCGTCAAAATATCAATGTCTGTTTGACACGCTATTTCAGCAAACCAAAAGCCTTCCAGTGACCAAAACCTGTCACTCAACAGTTGAATTCCACAGATGTAATATCAGCCTAAGACGCCATGACAGTGCAGTGTTACTGAGCCCCGTGTTCACGTGTCAGAGGTGAGACCAACTGGGTTTAAACACTGGTCTCCCGCCTGCCACAAGAACATGTTATTCCTCTGAGTTAAACCCTTCACATTTACTCAGAGAGCGAACACAAGGCAAGGTTACTCATCAGGTGAGATGGTTAATTGAATCAGCTCCATTAAATCAACATTACTTCTCTGACTTTAATATTGAAAGGATTGTCTCCAGCCTACCTGTTGGTCATCAGGTATCCTTCCAGTCACGGTGTTGAACTGTGTGAGACTGTGAGACAGAGAGCAGTACAGCAGTAGCACTAAGCTGAATGTTGTAGGTCTGATCATTCTCCTGTCTCTGTCCTAACGACACGACACTGAGCTACATCAGTCCTCAAACATCCCTCTCAGCCATTTATAGCTGACGGTCATTAAAAAAAAGAGAGGAGACGAAAAAAGGCTGTGGACACCAGATACGCTTTGTGGACCTTCTGTTAACTCAACGAACTCATTACTCATGACACGTTGTTAAACCACAGAGATACATATGTACAAGTCTGGAGACGGACACAAATGACATCTTATTATTGACACGTTTGTTATTAGTGTAGAAAAATAAGCTCTTTTATAGAATATATATTTTTAAATACAATACAAATGGGCTGTGGCATTCAGAATAACCATTAAACAGGATTTAGACACATCACATGTTTGATCATCACAATTATTGTGTCATTAGATTAGATATTATGTCAACCGGTGTGGAAAATCTGCCCTCCGAGCCAGGTATATTTATCCTCTGTTTGTTCCTGCTATAGTCCTGGGAAAACAGAAGCCTTTCTGAAATAGAAAGGAAGAATAAATAAACGAAAGGAGAGTGGGAGGAAGGAAACCCTGAAAGGTATCAACAAACACACAGAAATACTCTGTGATGATGACACACACACACACACACACACACACACACACACACACACACACACACACACACACACACACACACACACACACACACACACACACACACACACACACACACACACACACACACACACACACACACACACACACACACACACACACACACACACACACACACACACACAGAGGAAGAACCCTACGTTGATGATGCGTGGCACACAACCAACCAGGTGGATCAGGACAACCTGAATACTTTATTACACTTCAACTATTGACACATTTGGAAACCAAACTTTAACGTTCGCTGGACACCACCCGTACTCAGCACAACAGCATTCAAGGTCGATTTCATATTGTCAGATTAATCAGGTAAAAGGAGTTCAGAAAAATAACATTTCTGCTCCCAGCCATCTTCCACTCTCCATGGATGGTATTCTCCATGGATGATATTCTCCATGGATGATATTCTCCATGGATGAAACTCTCCATGGATGAAACTCTCCATGGATGAAACTCTCCATGGATAAAACTCTCCATGGATAAAACTCTCCATGGATAAAACTCTCCATGGATAAAACTCTGCTGTGTGCAAAAGCTGTGGATTTGGTACGACAATAAGACATCATCCAGTCAGAGGAGGACATCATGTCAGAGGAGGACATCATCCTGTCAGAGGAGGACATCATCCTGTCAGAGGAGGACATCATCCTGTCAGAGGAGGACATCATCCTGTCAGAGGAG
The DNA here is from genome assembly GCF_021184085.1 of Oncorhynchus gorbuscha. Classification (NCBI taxonomy): domain Eukaryota; kingdom Metazoa; phylum Chordata; class Actinopteri; order Salmoniformes; family Salmonidae; genus Oncorhynchus; species Oncorhynchus gorbuscha. The sequence goes on along the minus strand of NC_060195.1, from coordinate 754,668 downwards.
GACATCATCCTGTCAGAGGAGAAAAGCATTATTTTGGGAAAAGTGAAAGTAATCAACTGGTCTTCGGCACTATGATGATCTGAATCAGGTGTTTCACGGCAGAGTGGGGACAACGATCTGCTGTAGTACCATAGTAGTACGATCTGCTGTAGTACCATAGTAGTACGATCTGCTGTAGTACTGTAGTAGTACGATCTGCTGTAGTACTGTAGTAGTACGATCTGCTGTAGTACTGTAGTAGTACGATCTGCTGTAGTACTGTAGTAGTACGATCTGCTGTAGTACTGTAGTAGTACGATCTGCTGTAGTACTGTAGTAGTACGATCTGCTGTAGTACTGTAGTAGTACGATCTGCTGTAGTACTGTAGTAGTAGTAGTACGATCTGCTGTAGTACTGTAGTAGTACGATCTGTAGTACTGTAGTAGTACGATCTGAATCAGGTGTTTCACGGCAGAACGGGGACAACGATCTGCTGTAGTACTGTAGTAGTACGATCTGCTGTAGTACTGTAGTAGTACGATCTGCTGTAGTACTGTAGTAGTAGTAGTACGATCTGCTGTAATACTGTAGTAGTACGATCTGTAGTACTGTAGTAGTACGATCTGAATCAGGTGTTTCACGGCAGAACGGGGAAAATGATCTGCTGTAGTACTGTAGTAGTACGATCTGCTGTAGTACTGTAGTAGTACGATCTGCTGTAGTACTGTAGTAGTACGATCTGCTGTAGTACTGTAGTAGTACGATCTGAATCAGGTGTTTCACGGCAGAACGGGGAAAACGATCTGCTGTAGTACTGTAGTAGTACGATCTGCTGTAGTACTGTAGTAGTACGATCTGCTGTAGTACTGTAGTAGTACGATCTGCTGTAGTACTGTAGTAGTACGATCTGCTGTAGTACTGTAGTAGTACGATCTGAATCAGGTGTTTCACGGCAGAGTGGGGACAACGATCTGCTGTAGTACTGTAGTAGTAGTAGTATGATCTGTCGTACTGTAGTAGTAGTAGTATGATCTGTCGTACTGTAGTAGTAGTACGATCTGTCGTACTGTAGTAGTAGTAGTACGATCTGTCGTACTGTAGTAGTAGTAGTAGTACGATCTGTCGTACTGTAGTAGTAGTAGTAGTACGATCTGTCGTACTGTAGTAGTAGTAGTAGTACGATCTGTCGTACTGTAGTAGTAGTAGTACGATCTGTCGTACTGTAGTAGTAGTAGTAGTACGATCTGTCGTACTGTAGTAGTAGTAGTACGATCTGTCGTACTGTAGTAGTAGTAGTACGATCTGTCGTACTGTAGTAGTAGTAGTACGATCTGTCGTACTGTAGTAGTAGTAGTACGATCTGTCGTACTGTAGTAGTAGTAGTACGATCTGTCGTACTGTAGTAGTAGTAGTAGTACGATCTGTCGAACTGTAGTAGTGGTAGTACGATCTGTCGTACTGTAGTAGTACGATCTGTCGTACTGTAGTAGTAGTAGTACGATCTGTCGTACTGTAGTAGTAGTAATACGATCTGTCGTACTGTAGTAGTAGTACGATCTGTCGTACTGTAGTAGTAGTAGTACGATCTCTCGTACTGTAGTAGTAGTAGTAAGATCTGTCGTACTGTAGTAGTAGTAGTAGTACGATCTGTCGTACTGTAGTAGTAGTAGTAGTAGTAGTACGATCTGTCGTACTGTAGTAGTAGTAGTACGATCTGTCGTACTGTAGTAGTAGTAGTACGACGTCACCGATTGAAATGCTATTAGCGCACACCCCGCTAACTAGCTAGCCATTTCACATTGGTTATACCAGCCTAATCTCGGGAGTTGATAGGCTTGAAGTCATAAAGAGCTCAACGCTTGAAGCACAGGGAAGAGCTGCTGGCAAAACACACGAAATTGCTGTTTGAATGAATGCTTACGAGCCTGCTACTGTCGCTCAGTCAGACTGCTCTATCAAATTATAGACTTAGTTATAACATAATAACACACAGAAATACGAGCCTTAGGTCATTAATATGGTCGAATCCGTAAACTATCATTTCGAAAACAAGACGTTTATTCTTTCAGTGAAATACTGAACCGTTCGGTATTTTATCTAAAGGGTGGCATCCATAAGTCTAAATATTCCTGTTACATTGTACAACCTTCACCTTTATGTCATAATGACGTAAAATTCTGGCAAATTAGTTCCGGTCTTTGTTAGGAAGACTGTCTTCACACAGTTCGCAACGAACCAAAATATTGTATTTTTTATTTTGTATTTAATAAAATGCAAATTAATTACTTAAAAATCATACAATGTGATTTTCTGGATTTTTGTTTTAGATTTCGTCTCTCACAGTTGAAGTGTAACTATGACAAAAAAATACAGACCTCTACATGCTTTGTAAGTAGGAAAACCTGCAAAATCGGCAGTGTATCAAATACTTGTTCTCCCCACTGTATAGTGCATATTGAAAAGTATTCAGAACCCTAGACTTTTCCCACATGTTATTACATTACAGACTTTTTCTAAAAACTATAAGAATTACATAACAATAACGAGGTTATATACAGGGGGTACCTAGTAAATGTGCAGTGGTACAGGTTAGTCAAGGTACAGAACACTAGTAGAGATATAGGTGTCAGGGGATATAACACTAGTAGAGATATAGGTGCCAGGGGATAGAACACTAGTAGAGATATAGGTGCCAGTGGATAGAACACTAGTAGAGATATAGGTGCCAGTGGCTAGAACACTAGTAGAGATACAGGTGCCAGGGTGCCAGGGGATAGAACACTAGTAGAGATATAGGTGCCAGTGGATAGAACACTAGTAGAGATATAGGTGCCAGTGGCTAGAACACTAGTAGAGATATAGGTGCCAGGGTGCCAGGGGATAGAACACTAGTAGAGAGATATAGGTGGCAGTGGATAGAACACTAGTAGAGATATAGGTGCCAGTGGCTAGAACACTAGTAGAGATATAGGTGCCAGTGGATAGAACACTAGTAGAGATATATGTTCCAGTGGACAGAACACTAGTAGTGATATAGGTGGCAGTGGATAGAACACTAGTAGAGATATAGGTGCCAGTGGACAGAACACTAGTAGAGATATAGGTGCCAGTGGATAGAACACTAGTAGAGATATATGTTCCAGTGGACAGAACACTAGTAGAGATATAGGTGCCAGTGGATAGAACACTAGTAGAGATATAGGTGCCAGTGGATAGAACACTAGTAGAGATATAGGTGCCAGTGGATAGAACACTAGTAGAGATATATGTTCCAGTGGACAGAACACTAGTAGAGATATAGGTGCCAGTGGATAGAACACTAGTAGAGATATAGGTGCCAGTGGATAGAACACTAGTAGAGATATATGTTCCAGTGGACAGAACACTAGTAGAGATATAGGTGCCAGTGGATAGAACAGTAGAGATAGGTGCCAGTGGATAGAACACTAGTAGAGATATAGGTGCCAGTGGATAGAACACTAGTAGAGATATAGGGATGAACACTAGTGGATAGAACACTAGTAGAGATATAGGTGCCAGTGGATAGAACACTAGTAGAGATATAGGTGCCAGTGGATAGAACACTAGTAGAGATATAGGTGCCAGTGGATAGAACACTAGTAGAGATATAGGTGCCAGTGGATAGAACACTAGTAGAGATATAGGTGCCAGTGGATAGAACACTAGTAGAGATATAGGTGCCAGTGGATAGAACACTAGTAGAGATATAGGTGCCAGTGGATAGAACACTAGTAGAGATATAGGTGCCAGGGTGCCAGGGGATAGAACACTAGTAGAGATATATGTTCCAGTGGATAGAACACTAGTAGAGATATAGGTGCCAGGGTGAACACTAGTAGAGATATAGATGATAGAACACTAGTAGAGATATAGGTGCCAGTGGATAGAACACTAGTAGAGATATAGGTGCCAGTGGATAGAACACTAGTAGAGATATAGGTGCCAGTGGATAGAACACTAGTAGAGATATAGGTGCCAGTGGATAGAACACTAGTAGAGATATAGATGAACACAGTAGGTATAGCCCAGGGATAGAACACTAGTAGAGATATATGTTCCAGTGGATAGAACACTAGTAGAGATATAGGTGCCAGTGGATAGAACACTAGTAGAGATATAGGTGCCAGTGGATAGAACACTAGTAGAGATATAGGTGCCAGTGGATAGAACACTAGTAGAGATATAGGTGCCAGTGGATAGAACACTAGTAGAGATATAGGAACACTAGTAGAGATATAGGTGCCAGTGGATAGAACACTAGTAGAGATATAGGTGCCAGGGTGCCAGGGGATAGAACACTAGTAGAGATATAGGTGCCAGTGGATAGAACACTAGTAGAGATATAGGTGCCAGTGGATAGAACACTAGTAGAGATATAGGTGCCAGTGGATAGAACACTAGTAGAGATATAGGTGCCAGTGGATAGAACACTAGTAGAGATATAGGTGCCAGTGGATAGAACACTAGTAGAGATATAGGTGCCAGTGGATAGAACACTAGTAGAGATATAGGTGCCAGTGGATAGAACACTAGTAGAGATATAGGTGCCAGTGGATAGAACACTAGTAGAGATATAGGTGCCAGTGGATAGAACACTAGTAGAGATATAGGTGCCAGTGGATAGAACACTAGTAGAGATAGAGATAGAACACTAGTAGAGATATAGGTGCCAGTGGATAGAACACTAGTAGAGATATAGGTGCCAGTGGATAGAACACTAGTAGAGATATAGGTGCCAGTGGATAGAACACTAGTAGAGATATAGGTGCCAGTGGATAGAACACTAGTAGAGATATAGGTGCCAGTGGAGAGATATAGGTGCCAGTGGATAGAACACTAGTAACACCAGTAGAACACTAGTAGAGATATAGGTGCCAGTGGATAGAACACTAGTAGAGATATAGGTGCCAGTGGATAGAACACTAGTAGAGATATAGGTGCCAGTGGATAGAACACTAGTAGAGATATAGGTGCCAGTGGATAGAACACTAGTAGAGATAGTAGGTAGGTGCCAGTGGATAGAACACTAGTAGAGATATAGGTGCCAGTGGATAGAACACTAGTAGAGATATAGGTGCCAGTGGATAGAACACTAGTAGAGATATAGGTGCCAGGGATAGAACACTAGTAGGATAGAACACTAGTAGAGATATAGGTGCCAGTGGATAGAACACTAGTAGAGATATAGGTGCCAGTGGATAGAACACTAGTAGAGATATAGGTGCCAGTGGATAGAACACTAGTAGAGATATAGGTGCCAGTGGATAGAACACTAGTAGAGATATAGGTGCCAGTGGATAGAACACTAGTAGAGATATAGGTGCCAGTGGATAGAACACTAGTAGAGATATAGGTGCCAGTGGATAGAACACTAGTAGAGATATAGGTGCCAGTGGATAGAACACTAGTAGAGATATAGGTGCCAGGGATAGAACACTAGTAGAGATAGAGTGGATAGAACACTAGTAGAGATATAGGTGCCAGTGGGATAGAACACTAGTAGAGATATAGGTGCCAGTGGATAGAACACTAGTAGAGATATAGGTGCCAGTGGATAGAACACTAGTAGAGATATAGGTGCCAGTGGATAGAACACTAGTAGAGATATAGGTGCCAGTGGATAGAACACTAGTAGAGATATAGGTGCACTAGTAGAGATATAGGTGCAGGGATAGAACACTAGTAGAGATATAGGTGCCAGTGGATAGAACACTAGTAGAGATATAGGTGCCAGTGGATAGAACACTAGTAGAGATATAGGTGCCAGTGGATAGAACACTAGTAGAGATATAGGTGCCAGTGGATAGAACACTAGTAGAGATATAGGTGCCAGTGGATAGAACACTAGTAGAGATATAGGTGCCAGTGGATAGAACACTAGTAGAGATATAGGTGCCAGTGGATAGAACACTAGTAGAGATATAGGTGCCAGTGGATAGAACACTAGTAGAGATATAGGTGCCAGTGGATAGAACACTAGTAGAGATATAGGTGCCAGTGGATAGAACACTAGTAGAGATATAGGTGCCAGTGGATAGAACACTAGGTAGAGATATAGGTGCCAGTGGATAGAACACTAGTAGAGATATAGGTGCCAGTGGATAGAACACTAGTAGAGATATAGGTGCCAGTGGATAGAACACTAGTAGAGATATAGGTGCCAGTGGATAGAACACTAGTAGAGATATAGGTGCCAGTGGATAGAACACTAGTAGAGATATAGGTGCCAGTGGATAGAACACTAGTAGAGATATAGGTGCCAGTGGATAGAACACTAGTAGAGATATAGGTGCCAGTGGATAGAACACTAGTAGAGATATAGGTGCCAGTGGATAGAACACTAGTAGAGATATAGGTGCCAGTGGATAGAACACTAGTAGAGATATAGGTGCCAGTGGATAGAACACTAGTAGAGATATAGGTGCCAGTGGATAGAACACTAGTAGAGATATAGGTGCCAGTGGATAGAACACTAGTAGAGATATAGGTGCCAGTGGATAGAACACTAGTAGAGATAGGTGCCACACTAGTAGAGATATAGGTGCCAGTGGATAGAACACTAGTAGAGATATAGGTGCCAGTGGATAGAACACTAGTAGAGATATAGGTGCCAGTGGATAGAACACTAGTAGAGATATAGGTGCCAGTGGATAGAACACTAGTAGAGATATAGGTGCCAGTGGATAGAACACTAGTAGAGATATAGGTGCCAGTGGATAGAACACTAGTAGAGATATAGATGGATAGAACACTAGTGCCAGTGGATAGAACACTAGTAGAGATATAGGTGCCAGTGGATAGAACACTAGTAGAGATATAGGTGCCAGTGGATAGAACACTAGTAGAGATATAGGTGCACAGTGGATAGAACACTAGTAGAGATATAGGTGCCAGTGGATAGAACACTAGTAGAGATATAGGCCAGTGGATAGAACACTAGTAGAGATATAGGTGCCATAGATAGAACACTAGTAGAGATATAGGTGCCAGTGGATAGAACACTAGTAGAGATATAGGTGAACCAGTAGAGATAGAACACTAGAACACTAGTAGAGATATAGGTGCCAGTGGATAGAACACTAGTAGAGATATAGGTGCCAGTGGATAGAACACTAGTAGAGATATAGGTGCCAGTGGATAGAACACTAGTAGAGATATAGGTGCCAGTGGATAGAACACTAGTAGAGATATAGGTGCCAGTGGATAGAACACACTAGTAGAGATATAGGTGCCAGTGGATAGAACACTAGTAGAGATATAGGTGCCAGTGGATAGAACACTAGTAGAGATATAGGTGCCAGTGGATAGAACACTAGTAGAGATATAGGTGCCAGTGGATAGAACACTAGTAGAGATATAGGTGCCAGTGGATAGAACACTAGTAGAGATATAGGTGCCAGTGGATAGAACACTAGTAGAGATATAGGTGCCAGTGGATAGAACACTAGTAGAGATATAGGGATGCACAGTGGATAGAACACTAGTAGAGATATAGGTGCCAGTGGATAGAACACTAGTAGAGATATAGGTAGAACACAGTGGATAGAACACTAGTAGAGATATAGGTGCCAGTGGATAGAACACTAGTAGAGATATAGGTGCCAGTGGATAGAACACTAGTAGAGATATAGGTGCCAGTGGATAGAACACTAGTAGAGATATAGGTGCCAGTGGATAGAACACTAGTAGAGATATAGGTGCCAGTGGATAGAACACAGATAGAGAGAGATAGTATAGGTGCCAGAGATATAGGTGCCAGTGGATAGAACACTAGTAGAGATATAGGTGCCAGTGGATAGAACACTAGTAGAGATATAGGTGCCAGTGGATAGAACACTAGTAGAGATATAGGTAGTGGATAGAACACTAGTAGGATAGAACACTAGTAGAGATATAGGTGCCAGTGGATAGAACACTAGTAGAGATATAGGTGCCAGTGGATAGAACACTAGTAGAGATATAGGTGCCAGTAGAACACTAGTAGAGATAGAACACTAGTAGAGATATAGGTGCCAGGGATAGAACACTAGTAGAGATATAGGTGCCAGTGGATAGAACACTAGTAGAGATATAGGTGCCAGTGGATAGAACACTAGTAGAGATATAGGTGCCAGTGGATAGAACACTAGTAGAGATATAGGTGCCAGTGGATAGAACACTAGTAGAGATATAGGTGCCAGTGGATAGAACACTAGTAGAGATATAGGTGCCAGTGGATAGAACACTAGTAGAGATATAGGTGCCAGTGGATAGAACACTAGTAGAGATATAGGTGCCAGTGGATAGAACACTAGTAGAGATATAGGTGCCAGTGGATAGAACACTAGTAGAGATATAGGTGCCAGTGGATAGAACACTAGTAGAGATATAGGTGCCAGTGGATAGAACACTAGTAGAGATATAGGTGCCAGTGGATAGAACACTAGTAGAGATATAGGTGCCAGGGGATAGAACACTAGTAGAGATACAGGTGCCAGTGGATAGAACACTAGTAGAGATACAGGTGCCGGCAAGAACAAGTCCAAGATATCTTCAGACAGGTTTATTAAAGATAAATGTTCACTGAGATTGATGATTTCCACTGAGCTGATAGAGTGTTCTCCCTCAGTGAGCGACAGCTCACAGAACACACCGACAGGATTTCTCAGGACAGGCTCTGAGTGGGGAATACGTAGGCCTACCTGAGGGGACAAGACAGGCTCTGAGTGAGGAATATGTTTGGCCTACCTGAGGGAACAGGACAGGCTCTGAGTGAGGAATATGTTTAGCCTACCTGAGGGGACAGGACAGGCTCTGAGTGTGGAATATGTTTGGCCTACCTGAGGGGACAGGACAGGCTCTGAGTGAGGAATACGTAGGCCTACCTGAGGGGACAGGACAGGCTCTGAGTGTGGAATATGTTTGGCCTACCTGAGGGGAAAGGACAGGCTCTGAGTGAGGAATACATGGGCCTACCTGAGGGGACAGGACAGGCTATGAGTGGGCAATATTTTGGCAGTGCAATAGACTAAAGTTTAGAGTCTAGTACAATAGAGTTTACTAAGCAATAGAGTTTAGAATTCAAGGCAGACCAGAATGCAGCCTGCCTATATGGCCTGCCTATATGGGAGGCTCAGATTATCAGAGAAAACAGTGGCATTTCCATTGTGGAACCTGTGAATTAATCAAAAATAAACCAGCGCAAAGAGGTGGGACACAAAAAAAAATCGCCAGTAGATTGAGAGAATACGATTCACACTAAGCCTATGGAAACGCTCACATTTATTTGGCCAATCAGAAAGCCATAATTTCCTGACTCAACAACCAATAGGAAACCAGATAGGATTTGGGCGCAATGCGCCATTTTAGTGCGTCTCAAACCATCCGGTAAAATGGCGCCTTTGCTTTGTCTCCACTGAAAAAAAAAGGTTTGCTTCAATATTTTAAATTTTTTCTAAAATACAAATTACTGAGAATTATCTGTTTTACATCTCCGGGACGACGTGCCAAGAACTACACGTGTCTCAGTCATTCAAGAAATGACAAAAGAGTACAGTAGGTATGATCTTTTCCTCACAGCAGTGTCTAACGTTAGCATCTTTGCATTGATGCTCTGGGCTCGTTAGCGATGTACCGGTGTTACGCAGCGGAACCGGCTCGGTTTCCCACGGTACCAACGTAGCTAGCGACACTATGAAACCGGCTACTGCTGTTATAACGGAGGATTTATAACCTAGCTAGCTAGCTAACTCAACCACTATTACTAAGTTAGTCTTTTTTTGTGGAAAAGGTTGTAAAACAAAACATGTCAGCGGGTTTTGGTCGATGTCCAGCTGTGTTTTGGCCCGGAATGTATAAGCTAGCTACCTAGCATGCTAACTGATGTGGGATCTGACATCTGGCGAGGGGGATAAACTGATGCATTTCGTTGCATGTCTCTGGATGCTCTGGACCATTGAAACGGCACTGCAGGGTTGTCCGGGAATCTGATGTCTGAAATGTGGACATACTGTAGAGATGTTGGATTTGTATATATACAGTTTGATCACACTTTTCTATTGTGTTATTGACTATGTTTATTCCATGTGTGTCTCACTGCTTTGCTTTATCTTGATCAGGTCCCAGTTGTAAATGAGAATTTGTTCTCCACTGGCCAACCTGGTTAAATAAAGGTGAAATCAGATATTAAATGTTTGTTTACCTCGACTAACCTGCAGCCCCCCACATGGACTCGATACTGGTACACCTTGTATATCGCCTGGTTCTTGTTTCACTTTTTTTAGGTGGTTTATTTACTAGATATTTTATTTTACTCTTATTTTCTTAAAACGTTGTTAACCAAAACATTGTTGGTTAATGGTTTGTAAGTCAGCATTTCTCGGTAAGGGTCTAAACTGTTTTGATAAGAGTCAGGTTGACTTAGTGCACAGACACTCCGGTTAGTTAGTTTGCCTTTGATGGGAAGATGCCCAGTTTTTGTAGTATGTTTTTCTTCCGGTTTGCCTGATTTCTGTACTCTGTTCATGTCAGAAAGCATTAATTGTAGCAGACAAGGTCCATGTTAGTTCATTCGTCACCAGACAGGAAACCGATGCTCAACAGAAACGCACGATGGAGATGAAAAACGTCCATAAATAATGTTGGACTTAAACCTTTAGGTCGCACGCACACTGGCCTTTTCTCTTTACAGCGAGCTGTTGTACCTGCATTTTTAGCTCAAATAGCTACTGTTCAGTCACTACTACTACACATTGACTCAGTACTGGTACTCTGTATATATAGTCAGGTTACTCATTGACTCAGTACTGGTACTCTGTCTATATAGTCAGGTTACTCATTGACTCAGTACTGGTACTCTGTGTATATAGTCAGGTTACTCATTGACTCAGTACTGGTACTCTGTGTATATAGTCAGGTTACTCATTGACTCAGTACTGGTACTCTGTGTATATAGTCAGGTTACTCATTGACTCAGTACTGGTACTCTGTGTATATAGTCAGGTTACTCATTGACTCAGTACTGGTACTCTGTGTATATAGTCAGGTTACTCATTGACTCAGTACTGGTACTCTGTGTATATAGTCAGGTTACTCATTGACTCAGTACTGATACTCTGTGTATATAGTCAGGTTACTCATTGACTCAGTACTGGTACTCTGTGTATATAGTCAGGTTACTCATTGACTCAGTACTGGTACTCTGTGTATATAGTCAGGTTACTCATTGACTCAGTACTGGTACTCTGTGTATATAGTCAGGTTACTCATTGACTCAGTACTGGTACTCTGTGTATATAGTCAGGTCCATTAGTGCTGCTCCATTAGTGCTGCTGGGCAGCTCCATTAGTGCTGCTGGGCAGCTCCATTAGTGCTGCTGGGCTGCTCCATTAGTGCTGCTGGGCTGCTCCATTAGTGCTGCTCTGCTGCTCCATTGGTGCTGCTGGGCTGCTCCATTAGTGCTGCTCTGCTGCTCTATTATCGCTGCTCTGCTGCTCCATTATTGCTGCTGGGCTGCTCCATTGGTGCTGCTCTGCTGCTCCATTAGTGCTGCTGGGCTGCTCCATTAGTGCTGCTCTGCTGCTCCATTATTGCTGCTGGGCTGCTCCATTAGTGCTGCTCTGCTGCTCCATTATTGCTGCTGGGCTGCTCCATTGGTGCTGCTCTGCTGCTTGTTGAGTACTGTACTGAATACAGTTAACAGTAGTTATAATTTAGATTCTAGCCTTGCTGTTAGTGAACTTAGTTTCTAACAGCCAACATTATATCTAGTGTTGCATCTGAATTCGCACCCTATTCCCTAAATAGTGCACTCCATTTGACCAGGGCCATAGGGAACAGGGTGTCATTTGGGACAAAGTCCTAGATCTTAATTAAGATCAGGCTGTTTTGCTTTTACTTACAAAAAGGAAAGAGCCTCTAACCTGGTAATTTAGTCCGCTCTTCATCTCCCCCGTCCTTTTAAATTGTCTAATTTCCGACCTAATAGTGGGATTTCTTGTTGTTGGCAGATTAAATGAGTAGAACCTCAGCTGAATCTACAGACCAAATGATGGAGCAGGAAGTAGATCATCTTCCGATTACAGACCAGATGGAGGAGGAGGAGGAGCGAGGTCAACTTCAGATTACAGACCAGATGGAGGAGGAGGAGGAGGAGGAGGAGGAGGTCAACATCGGATTACAGACCAGATGGAGGAGGAGGAGGAGGTAGGTCAACATCAGATTACAGACCAGATGGAGGAGGAGGTAGGTCAACATCAGATTACAGACCAGATGGAGGAGGAGGTGGTAGGTCGGTCGGTCAACATCGGATTACAGACCAGATGGAGGAGGAGGAGGTAGGTCGGTCAACATCAGATTACAGACCAGATGGAGGAGGAGGTGGGTCAACATCAGATTACAGACCAGATGGAGGAGGAGGTAGGTCAACATCAGATTGTCTATTTACCTGCTCACTTTTTCAGATGTATCCACCTGTGAACTTCATGAATGTCTTACCAGAGCTGGTTGAACGTAGTGCACTAGATAGGGTGCCATTTGGGACACAGCTGGACTGTAGCTTCTGTAGCAGGTAATAGGACGATCACTCAGGGTCTATTCTGAGGTTTTTCATTAGACTCATGTTGACTCTTGTTTACTCCTCAGCCTGGGAGCTCAGCAGAGACTGAGAGACCCTCCTCTTCTCACACCAAGAGGAAGCCTGCTGTTACAGCCAAGCACACCGGAGGGAATGAGTCTGACACATCGGACGAGAGTGGACAGGAAGATGGCGCCTCTGACAACCCCTCAGATGGTAAGGTCTACCACGACCTGGGGCCAGCACGTGTTTTAATGCCTCTTCATATCATTGTGGAGCCAGAAGGTGCATTTCTACACTTTGTGGATAATATTGTTGTTGGTCTATTCTGAGTTGATGCTCAAGGTGGATAATACTGTTGTTGGTCTATTCTGAGTTGATGCTCAAGGTAGATGATAATATTGGGAATATATATAGGGAATAGGGTTCCATAGGGCTCTGGTCTAAAGTAGTTCACTATATAGGGAATAGGGCTCTGGTCTAAAGTAGTGCACTATATAGGGAATAGGGTGCCATAGGGCTCTGGTCTAAAGTAGTTCACTATATAGGGAATAGGGCTCTGGTCTAAAGTAGTTCACTATATAGGGAATAGGACTCTGGTCTAAAGTAGTGCACTATATAGGGAATAGGGTTCCATAGGGCTCTGGTCTAAAGTAGTTCACTATATAGGGAATAGGGCTCTGGTTTAAAGTAGTTCACTATATAGGGAATAGGACTCTGGTCTAAAGTAGTGCACTATATAGGGAATAGGGTTCCATAGGGCTCTGGTCTAAAGTAGTGCACTATATAGGGAATAGGGCTCTGGTCTAAAGTAGTTCACTATATAGGGAATAGGACTCTGGTCTAAAGTAGTGCACTATATAGGGAATAGGGTTCCATAGGGCTCTGGTCTAAAGTAGTGCACTATATAGGGAATAGGGTTCCATAGGGCTCTGGTCTAAAGTAGTGCACTATATAGGGAATAGGGCTCTGGTCTAAAGTAGTGCACTATATAGGGAATAGGGCTCTGGTCTAAAGTAGTGCACTATATAGGGCATAGGGCTCTCGTCTAAAGTAGAGCACTATAAAGGGAATAGGGCTCTGGTCTAAAGTAGTGCACTATATAGGGAATAGGGCTCTGGTCTAAAGTAGTGCACTATAAAGGGAATAGGGCTCTGGTCTAAAGTAGTGCACTATATAGGGCTCTGGTCTAAAGTGGTGCACTATAAAGGGAATAGGGTTCCATAGGGCTCTGGTCTAAAGTAGTGCACTATAAAGGGAATAGGGTTCCATAGGGCTCTGGTCTAAAGTAGTGCACTATATAGGGCTCTGGTCTAAAGTAGTGTACTATAAAGGGAATAGGGCTCTGGTCTAAAGTAGTGCACTATATAGGGCTCTGGTCTAAAGTGGTGCACTATAAAGGGAATAGGGCTCCATAGGGCTCTGGTCTAAAGTAGTGCACTATATAATATAATAATATATGGGACGCTCTGGTCCAAAGCGAACAGTCATGTGTGCATACATTCTACGTAAAGGTGGTCCCGGGCATTGAACCACTACCCTGGCGTTACAAGCGCCATGCTCTACCAACTGAGCTACAGAGGACCACTGTAAAGGGAATAGTGTTCCATAGGGCTCTGGTCTAAAGTAGTGCACTATAAAGGGAATAGATAAACGGTTTGAATCCTCCCATCGTTAAATAAAAGGTTTTGACCAGGAATGTGTCTTCCTACTGCCTAATATCCAGACCCGCTGCTGAATGAAATCATTCAGTTTGGGATTGATACTGGATGTCAACTAAACATGTTTGTCTCTCGGTCTTCCTCTGTTTATATCCAGATACCACTTTGGAGGAGAGGATAGACTGCACCGCCTGTGGACAGCAGGTCAACCACTTCCAGCGCCACTCAGTGTTTGAGCACCCGATGCTCCATGTGCTCCTCTGCAAGGTAGATACACCTGCAACACCCTCTCTGTCTATCTTCCATCTGTCTGTTTGTCTCCTATCGGGCTCTACATCTTTCCATCTGTCTGTCTCTCTATCAAATTCTGTCTCCATCTGTCTGTCTTTCTCACATACCCTTTCTTCTCTAGTCTGTGATTGTGGGATGATTGTCTCTGTCTCGTCTGTCTGTCCGTCTGTCCGTCTGTCTGTCTGTCTGTCTGTCTGTCTGTCTGTCTGTCTGTCTAACTGTCTCTCTCCCTCTCTGTCTGTCTGTCTCTCTGTCTGCCTGTCTTTCTCTCTGTTTGACGGTGCGTACCTATATAACGTAGGTAGATGGTGTAATGACGGTGTGTTCCTATATAACGTAGGTAGAGGACGGTGCGTACCTATATAACGTAGGTAGAGGACGGTGCGTACCTATATAACGTAGGTAGAGGACGGTGCGTACCTATATAACGTAGGGACGGTAGAGGAGAGGACGGTGCGTACCTATATAACGTAGGTAGAGGACGGTGCGTACCTATATAACGAGGTAGAGGACGGTGCGTACCTATATAACGTGGTAGAGGACGGTGCGTACCTATATAACGTAGGTAGAGGACGGTGCGTAATATAACGTAGGTAGAGGACGACCTATATAACGTAGGTAGAGGACGGTGCGTACCTATATAACGGTGCGTACCTATATAACGTGCGTAGGGTAGAGGACGGTGCGTAATGAACGTGGTAGAGGACGGTGTACCTATATAACGTAGGTAGAGGACGGTGCGTATATAACGTAGGTAGAGGACGGTGTGTACCTATATAACGTAGGTAGAGGACGGTGTGTACCTATATAACGTAGGTAGAGGACGGTGTGTACCTATATAACGTAGGTAGAGGACGGTGTGTACCTATATAACGTAGGTAGAGGACGGTGTGTACCTATATAACGTAGGTAGAGGGTGTAATGACGGTGCGTACCTATATAACGTAGGTAGAGGACGGTACGTACCTATATAACGTAGGTAGAGGGTGTAATGACGGTGCGTACCTATATAACGTAGGTAGAGGGTGTAATGACGGTGTGTACCTATATAACGTAGGTAGAGGACGGTGTGTACCTATATAACGTAGGTAGAGGGTGTAATGACGGTGCGTACCTATATAACGTAGGTAGAGGGTGTAATGATGGTGTGTACCTATATAACGTAGGTAGAGGACGGTGTGTACCTATATAACGTAGGTAGAGGACGGTGTGTACCTATATAACGTAGGTAGAGGACGGTGTGTACCTATATAACGTAGGTAGAGGGTGTAATGACGGTGCGTACCTATATAACGTAGGTAGAGGGTGTAATGACGGTGTGTACCTATATAACGTAGGTAGAGGACGGTGTGTACCTATATAACGTAGGTAGAGGGTGTAATGACGGTGCGTACCTATATAACGTAGGTAGAGGGTGTAATGATGGTGTGTACCTATATAACGTAGGTAGAGGACGGTGTGTACCTATATAACGTAGGTAGAGGACGGTGTGTACCTATATAACGTAGGTAGAGGACGGTGTGTACCTATATAACGTAGGTAGAGGGTGTAATGACGGTGCGTACCTATATAACGTAGGTAGAGGACGGTGCGTACCTATATAACGTAGGTAGAGGACGGTGCGTACCTATATAACGTAGGTAGAGGACGGTGCGTACCTATATAACGTAGGTAGAGGACGGTGCGTACCTATATAACGTAGGTAGGGGACGGTGTGTACCTATATAACGTAGGTAGGGGACGGTGTGTACCTATATAACGTAGGTAGGGGACGTGCGTAGGTAGAGGACGGTGCGTACCTATATAACGTAGGTAGAGGACGGTGCGTACCTATATAACGTAGGTAGGGGACGGTGCGTACCTATATAACGTAGGTAGGGGACGGTGCGTACCTATATAACGTAGGTAGAGGACGGTGCGTACCTATATAACGTAGGTAGAGGACGGTGCGTACCTATATAACGTAGGTAGAGGACGGTGCGTACCTATATAACGTAGGTAGAGGACGGTGCGTACCTATATAACGTAGGTAGGGACGGTGCGTAGAGGTAGAGGACGGTGCGTACCTATATAACGTAGGTAGAGGACGGTGCGTACCTATATAACGTGGTAGAGGACGTGCGTACCTATATAACGTAGGTAGAGGACGGTGCGTACCTATATAACGTAGGTAGAGGACGGTGCGTACCTATATAACGTAGGTAGAGGACGGTGCGTACCTATATAACGTAGGTAGAGGACGGTGCGTACCTATATAACGTAGGTAGAGGACGGTGCGTACCTATATAACGTAGGTAGGGGACGGTGCGTACCTATATAACGTAGGTAGAGGACGGTGCGTACCTATATAACGTAGGTAGAGGACGGTGCGTACCTATATAACGTAGGTAGAGGACGGTGCGTACCTATATAACGTAGGTAGAGGACGGTGCGTACCTATATAACGTAGGTAGAGGACGGTGCGTACCTATATAACGTAGGTAGGGGGCGGTGCGTACCTATATAACGTAGGTAGGGGGCGGTGCGTACCTATATAACGTAGGTAGGGGACGGTGCGTACCTATATAACGTAGGTAGGGGACGGTGCGTACCTATATAACGTAGGTAGGGGACGGTGCGTACCTATATAACGTAGGTAGAGGACGGTGCGTACCTATATAACGTAGGTAGATGGCGTAATGACGCCATGAATTCATTGCCCTTGACAATCAACCGTTCTCTGTCGTGGGTGGTGTTGGCTTTCGCCGACTCGTCGATCACCGGTACACACTACCAAGGGCGCTATTTTTTCAGATGTTGCTCTACCGGAGTTACACATTAATAGCGTCACAAACTATGGAACGCCGTTTTGGTCTTTGCGTGTCAAAAAAGACCCAGTAGCTCTGTCAAAGCTGAACTAAAAAGTCTGCAAACAAGCAAATACCGGCCACGAACGATGTGTTTACATCACCGCGTTGGTAATAAAGCATCATTTGTTCAACCGCAACTTCTGGGGTAGCTAGCTTTAGCTTGGTACCTAGCTAGCTTTAGCTTGGTACCTAGCTAGCATCAATACAACCAGCCTGATAACAATGACCAGTAGGAACTGCAGTCATTTTCATTATTCTTAGCAATGATTTAGGAATCCTTGTGAGTATTGTTGTTCGCCTATTGTAATTGAGCTTCAGTTCGTGGAAAGATATAACGTTATAAGCAGCCAGCTAGCGAGGCTCGACTAGTCTGGGTTATGTGTTGTGAAGCTAGCCCCAATAAGGATTATGCAAAATAGTGGGATTTGTGTTTTGACTTCAAAATAAAAGTATGTAATTGACAGCGATGCAAATGAATACAAACAGTAGAATTATGCCATACTCTTATTTTGAAGGCTAACTGCAAATTCCACTTGTGGCTAATCTTTATTGTGGCTAGCTTCACATAGATTGGTCCAAACCACCATTAAACAAATAAGAACTGTCTTATAAATTAGGGTTATTTTAGATGATGACACCTAGCTATATAGTCACCTATCTATATAGTCACCTTGTTATATAGTCACCTAGTTATATAGTCACCTATCTATATAGTCACCTGTCTATATAGTCACCTGTCTATATAGTCACCTGTCTATATAGTCACCTAGCTATATAGTCACCTGTCTATATAGTCACCTAGCTATATAGTCACCTAGCTATATAGTCACCTAGCTATATAGTCACCTAGCTATATAGTCACCTAGTTATATAGTCACCTATTATATAGTCACCTAGCTATATAGTCACCTTGTTATATAGTCACCTAGTTATATAGTCACCTATCTATATAGTCACCTAGCTATATAGTCACCTTGTTATATAGTCACCTTGTTATATAGTCACCTATCTATATAGTCACCTATCTATATAGTCACCTAGTTATATAGTCACCTAACTATATAGTCACCTGTCTATATAGTCACCTGTCTATATAGTCACCTGTCTATATAGTCACCTGTCTATATAGTCACCTGTCTATATAGTCACCTAGTTATATAGTCACCTATCTATGTAGTCACCTAGCTATATAGTCACCTAGCTATATAGTCACCTGTCTATATAGTCACTTAGCTATGTAGTCACCTAGCTATGTAGTCACCTGTCTATATAGTCACCTGTCTATATAGTCAGACCACCATTAATCTAAATACATTTGGGTTATTTTATTTTACACCTAGAACATTGTTTGCCTCCATCAGCTAGCTAGCTTTCTTTATGACCAGCACTGTTGGTGCGCGAGACAACTTTACCAGCATCATAGTATACAGTACGTGTCGATGAATCGTTGTGACACGAGTGATAATCAATAACCACATATATTTTTCTGAACGTGTTAAATTATTAGATAACGATTCATATTCAGGTCCTGATTGGTCAACAAGCTTATTTAACACCTCAAATAGTGTATATTTTGTGTGTGTGTGACCTTTATTTAACTAGGCAAGTCAGTTAAGAACCAATTCTTATTTACAATGACGACCTACACCGGCCAAACCTGGACGACGCCGGGTGCCGCCCTATGGGACTCCCAATCACAGCCGGATGTGATACATCCTGGATTCAAACCAGGGACTGTAGTGACGCCTCTTGCTCTGAGATGCAGTGCCTTAGACCGCTGCATCCAAACTAAAATGCTTCTGCTGAAACTTTAAATATCGGTTATCGGTATTGTTTTATTTTGGCAAGGACAATATCGGTATCAGCCAAAAACGTAATATCTGTGCATCACTGTTGTTTCCTCTCCCTCTAGTCGTGTTATAAGTATTACACCAGCGATGACATCAATGAAGACGAGGACGGCATGGACGAACAGTGCAGGTAGGTCCCCTCACAGAACACAGAAACATGGACGAACAGTGCAGGCAGGTCCCCTCACAGAACACAGAAACATGGACGAACAGTGCAGGTAGGTCCCCTCACAGAAACATGGACGAACAGTGCAGGCAGGTCCCCTCACAGAAACATGGACGAACAGTGCAGGTAGGTCCCCTCACAGAACACAGAAACATGGACGAACAGTGCAGGTAGGTCCCCTCACAGAAACAGAAACATGGGCAGGTCCCCTCACAGAAACATGGACGAACAGTGCAGGTCCCCTCACAGAAACATGGACGAACAGTGCAGGTAGGTCCCCTGGACACAGAACCCCTCACAGAAACATGGACGAACAGTGCAGGCAGGTCCCCTCACAGAAACATGGACGAACAGTGCAGGTAGGTCCCCTCACAGAACACAGAAACATGGACGAACAGTGCAGGTAGGTCCCCTCACAGAACACAGAAACATGGACGAACAGTGCAGGTAGGTCCCCTCACAGAAACATGGAGAAACATGGTCCCCTCACAGAACAGAAACATGCAGGTAGGTCCCCTCAGAACACAGAAACATGGACGAACAGTGCAGGTAGGTCCCCTCACAGAAACATGGACTAACAGTGCAGGTAGGTCCCCTCACAGAAACATGGACGAACAGTGCAGGTAGGTCCCCTCACAGAAACATGGACGAACAGTGCAGGTAGGTCCCCTCACAGAAACATGGACGAACAGTGCAGGTAGGTCCCCTCACAGAACACAGAAACATGGACGAACAGTGCAGGCAGGTCCCCTCACAGAACACAGAAACATGGACGAACAGTGCAGGCAGGTCCCCTCAAACGGTCGCCATTGTTCTAGCTGCCGTAAGCTCCCTGTTCTACTGCTTGAGTGTCGCCACCTCTTGTACAATATTGGCTCTCGACTATGAGTACCTACTTTCAAAGAGTCCCAGCACCTATTTTAGTCTACGCCAAGGGCTACGCCCCAACTGCCACCCTATTCCCTATATAGTGCACTATCTTTGTCATTTTTTAGAATGAGTCATTGCTTCCCAACAACAGCTGCAAATCCCAATTAAGATACGTCACGTTTTGAAGTTGACTTTCCTCGCTATCTTAACTACGCCCCAAGGTGGTGTGCTGAAGGTGGCAACCTGGTCTGCTGTGACTACTGCCACAACGCCTTCTGTAAGAAGTGCATCCTGCGTAACCTGGGGCGCAAGGAGCTGTCTATGATCACCGACAAGGACAGTAAATGGTCCTGCTATATCTGCAGCCCTCAGCCTCTGTCAGACATCGCCTCCAACTGCTCCAACATCTTGACCAAGCTGGAGAGCTTCTGGCGCACGGGACGCAAGAAAAAGAGGGAGGAGAAAGAGAGGAAGGAGGTGAAAGGGCACAGTAAGGGTAAAGGTCACCACCACCATGGTAAAGCTGTGGTGAACGGTAAGGAACATTCAGACGGGTCAGGGACCCTCACCTTCTCCTATAAGACCCTGAAGGTCCTCAAGGAGCTGGTGAAGAGGACCAAGAAGCTGATTGAGACGACCACAGGGCTCAACAGTACCTTCATCCAGCAGGCTGAGGAGGAGCAGGGAGCAGGAGGAGGTGGCAGTGGGACCAGACACCTCAATGCCTTCAGGTATCCTAACACATGTTAATATTATGACTGCAACAAAGTAAGTGAGGCAACCCAATTCTGTTATTTTGCCTAATCTATCCATTCATCCATCTATCTCTCTCTAGGTCTGTTCTGGCTGATATGAAGAAGGCCCATGCTGCCCTAGAGGAGGACTTGGAGTCACAGTTCACTTCCCAGGACCAGGGGATGCAGAACGGGGATGCTGTTTCCAACACCGACGGCCACGATCAGATTGACAACATGGTTGAGGATGGACAGGAGGCAGAAGAGGATAAAATGGCCGACACTGAGGACGGGGAGGAGCTAGAGGAGGATGGGGGCTTGTCAGAGGACGCAGAGATGGAGGGGAGCCCCGCCCCCGCGCCTCAGGACCACTCGGACACAGAGACAGATAGCCAGGCCAAAGACCAGACAGCAGTGGAGGAGGAGGGTGACCGGAAAAAAGACATTGTGTCCGTCGGGCCGGCCGTCCCTGACGAGCTCTTCCAAATGGTAGAGAGTCTGGCGGACTCCGCAGGGTTAACGCCCGGCAACGACACCATGGAAACCACCGCTGCTAGCCAATCCGAGAGCCCCGCCGCTGACTCAAACAGGAAGTCACTTGAAACCCATAAGGAGAAGGCCATGCCCAAGGTGAAGAACCTGATCGTGAAGCTGACGCCCGTTCCAGTGGTTACCACACGCACCTCCAGGTCTATGAGCAAGGATAAGGATGGGGGGAAGGAGAGGAGTAAGGATGGAGGCATGGAGAAGAGTAAGGAGGAGGTGGAGGAAGGTGGGGGCTCTGAGGAGGACAGCCGCCGCTCCAGCCGCACAAAGACCACACCCCTCAGGAAGTCACCGGATGGGAAGAACAAGATGGCCGAATCCTCTCCAGAGAACAGTGACTCAGAGGGCATGAGTCCCAGCAGGCTGAAGAGTAGAGCCAAAGGCAGCTCGGAGAAGGAACATGAGGAGGAGGAGCAGCAGAGCAATGCCTCCCCCAAGTTGACCGCTGACCCTTCTAAACAAGAAGTGGACTCTGACTCTGACGAGGTTCTGGACATCCTGCTCCAGACTGCAGCGGCAGAACACAGCTCGGACGAGGATGCGCAGCAGGACGCCGATGGTAACCAGGGCAACAGTAGCTTCAAAAGGTGCCTGTTCAAACTCAGCAAGAAAGATGGAGAGGAGGAAGAGAATGACAAGGTGAAGACTGACAAGAAGCTGGCGGCCAAACGCAAACTGAAAGCCGACGATTCAGACAACTCAGAGTCCGACTCAGACGAAGACGCAAAGAAGAAGAAGAAAAAGAAGTCCTCCTCAGCTTCTGCCAAAAAGACATCCAAGAAGAAGGGCTCGGACGGCTCCTCCGACTCGGACCTGGAGATGGAGGGACTCAGCAAACTGGCGACGGGGAAACGGAGGAGCAGCCGTGTGAAGAAGGAAAGAGAGAAGGAGAACAAGGGCGGAGATCGGAGGCGGTCGTACGAACTGAAACGCAAAGCCAGAAGTAGAGGAGCCAAGCAGCAAGATTCATCGTCTGATGACGATGAGGAGGAGGAGGAGGGAGGAGGGTCTGGAGAGGAGAGTGGAGACCAGCAGAAGATTAAACCCATCGTGGAGGAGACGGTGCTAGCAGGGAGGGGAACCTTCCACCAGTCCTCAGGTGAGTAGAGCTGTTGTTTCTGAAAGCGGTATATTGAGCTCTCTGTTTCTACAAGGCAGACGCTACACTGTGTTGTCAATACAACTCGACCTAAACTCCACTGATTTAACATCTGACCTCTGCAGTGTTTTCCACAAGTACATAGAGTAGCCAGCCAGGCGCCCCCGGGGTGTGAGGCTTGACCACTGGGGTGTGAGGCTTGACCACTGGGGTGTGAGGCTTGACCACTGGGGTGTGAGGCTTGACCACTGGGGTCTGAGGCTTGACCACTGGGGTCTGAGGCTTGACCACTGGGGTCTGAGGCTTGACCACTGGGGTGTGAGGCTTGACCACTGGGGTGTGAGGCTTGACCCCCAGGGTTTGACATTTTTTGGCCAAAGAAATTATTTCTGAAGATTAAATCCGAAATAGACAGTGAAATTATTTTATACCTTATCGAGTTTACCTCCCAGATTGGAAACATTAGTTGTGGTTTTGTGCAGAACAGGGCTCTCCAACCTTGATTCCTGGAGAGATACCCTCCTGTAGGTTGTAACTCGAACCTCAGTTGTAACCTAACAGGATTCAGATTATCAACCAGTTCATTATTAGTCAGTTGCCCTTGATTAGGGTTTGAGTGAAAACCTACAGGCCTGTAGCTCTCCAGGAACAGAGATAGAGAGCTCGGGTAAAGAAAGACTATAATTTAAATGAATTCAGTTTATTGTTATTTGTTTTGAATATGATCTGGGCCTTAGTCTTATTTTCTAAATAAGACTCAATTAAACCTGAGTTTAAGTTTCTTTAAAGTTTTTCTTTTTAAACTTTTAAATTAGAAATGAATTAAGTAGCTACAAGATATGAATTAATTGTTGTTTTCTCTTAGTCTTCTCTTGAGTTTAAGTGTCTTTTAAACTTTTACTACAAGATATGAATTAAGTTGCCCACATCATAAAAAAAAATAATAATTTGAAATGATCATTAGTTTGGACCCTATAAAATGTTTATTTTTTTATTTGTTGGATTCCATTTAGTTATTTCCCAAATTCCGTTTTCTGGTGTCTGTTTTCTGGTTAATGTTTAACCTCTTGAAACTAGGGGGCACTATTTTCATTTTTGGAAAAATAACGTTCCCAAAGTAAACAGGCTATTTTTCAGGACCAGATAATAGAATATGCATATCATTGACAGCTTAGGATAGAAAACACTCTAAAGTTTCCAAAACTGTAAAAATTGTGTCTGAGAGTATAACAGAACTGATATTGCAGGCGAAAGCCTGAGAAAAATCCAATCAGGAAGTCTCTTATTTAGAAACCTCTGCGTTCCTATGCGTCCCTATTGAGCAGTGAAAGGGATATCAACCAGATTCATTTTTCTATGGCTTCCCTAATGTGTCTAGTGTCACAAGATATAGTTTCAGGCTTTTATTTTGAAAAATGAGCGTGAGCGACAACATTGCGTCAGTGGTCACCTGGTGGTTCTGAGTGGTTTGTGTGTAATAGACAAATGCGGCCATTGTTTTTTCTCACTCCAACTAAGAAGCGAACATATTATCGAATAGATATTTGAAAAAGACTTTGAGGATTGATTATAAAAAAACGTTTGCCATGTTTCTGTCGATATTATGGATCTAATTTGGAATATTTTACGGCGTTGTCGTGACCGCAATTCCGGAACGATTTCTCAGCCAAACGTGAAGAATAAATGGAGCTATTTCGGCTACAGAAATAATCTTTATGGAAAAAAGGAACATTTGCTATCTAACTGGGAGTCTCGTGAGTGAAAACATCCAAAGCTCATCAAAGGTAAACGATTTAATTGGATTGCTTTTCTGATTTTCGTGACCAAGCTTCCTGCTGCTAGCTAGTCATAATGCTATGCTAGGCTATCGATAAACTTACACAAATGCTTGTCTTGCTTTGGCTGTAAAGCATAATTTCAAAATCTGATTAACAAAAGGCTAAGCTGTGTTTCAATATATTTCACTTGTGATTTCATGAATATTTTCTAGTAATATTTTTTGTCTGTTGCGTTATGCTAATTAGTGTCAGTTGATGACAATTCTCCCGGGTCCGGGAGTGTAGTTCCAAGAGGTTAAAATAAATACATTTGAAATTACACCTAAAAAAAAATATTAAACAATTCATTGGATGTTTTAAGTCCACAACAATGAACCTCATCAGGAGACTGCTTTGATATCTGGGAAAAACCTGATCCATTAAAATGTTTGGGTGCTGTTGGCCTCATATTCAATGGCGTGCCTAGCAAGAGGCTGTATATGGTGAATCTGGCTAGAGGCTGTTTAGCGGCGAGCCTGGCGAGAGGCTGTTTAGCGGCGAGCCTGGCGAGAGGCTGTTTAGCGGCGAGCCTGGCGAGAGGCTGTTTAGCGGCGAGCCTGGCGAGAGGCTGTTTAGCGGCGAGCCTGGCGAGAGGCTGTATATGGTGAATCTGGCTAGAGGCTGTTTAGCGGCGAGCCTAGCGAGAGGCTGTTTAGCGGCGAGCCTGGCAATACCATGGACATATAACCACGCTGCATGATTTATAAATGGCAAAGGTGTATAGGAGATCAACTTTATTCAGTTCTACACCTTTTATAAAATAGTCAACACTTGCTGGTCAGTTGTCAAAGCACAGTAAATAGACTACTGTGACTCTGCGTGGTTTGCTATGTGACAGTTCTACACCTTTTATAAAATAGTCAACACTTGCTGGTCAGTTGTCAAAGCACAGTAAATAGACTACCGTGACTCCGCGTGGTTTGCTATGTGAAACAGGACAAAGAAAATAAATGTGCCAGAAAACAAGTGGATTTTCACTCGTCATGACCATTTACGTTACATTCTAATTCACCAGCATGCTCTGTAAGGAAATTAAACTGCAACCACAGTGTGCAGAAATTGTACCTGGGGGCGGGACGTGTTACCAGGGGGGCGGGACGTGTTACCGTGGGCGGGACGTCTCATCTCTCGCTTTGAGACGGACAGGACTATCCTATCAATAGATGGCTAGCAGATGCATATTATTCTATATAGCAGGAGACGGTCCGACAGACTGGCAAACTAAGACTTTTAAATGAAAAGTATCTTAGTTTATCTGAAGTGGAAAATGTAGCTGATTGACTGACGTCCGTCTCTTATGGGAAAACATGGTCTCTAACCCCTGACCCTTCTCTGTGTGTCTGAAGGAGATGAAGGTAACCATGACGCTTCTCAGATGGGCGATGAGGAGGACGATGATGATGAGCCTGAGAACAGGTATTAAAAAGTATTTTAATTCAAGACAAACCAAATATGTCCTGAACTGCATGCTTCTCAACCAGCTGACGAACAGCCTTCAATCCTTTTTCTTATTTCCTTTACTTACTTATGGGATGGCTGTGTGTGATTGGATTGGTCAGTTGACCCCTGGGGGTTGAAGTTCAGAGGTTAACCCTCATTACTTACTTACGGGAGGGATGGCTGCTGTTTTATGGGCCCCTAACCAGTTGTGTTTTTTCACATTGTAACTTATTTCTCTTATGATCCAGAAGAGCGATTACATTCCTCGACTGGACAAAGGCTTTTTAATGAGTCCGATGCAAAGGATGTACTGCTTTTCCGAGAACGGCCCAAATCCTCATAATTCGTGTTAAAAAAAGATGTAGGTACAGGGGTTGGAGATCTGGGTGCCTTGTGAGAATTTGTCTGCGAGTGGTTAATCCGCCTCTACCATCCTTCCTATTGGCCAACGTGTAATCACTGGAGAATAAACTGGATGAGCTCCGTTCAAGACTAGCCTACCAACGGGACATTCAAATCTGTACCGTAATTTCCGGACTTTAAGCCGCTACTTTATTCCCACACTTTGAACCTCGCGGTTTATACAATGACGCGGCTAATTGATGGATTTTTCCCGCTTTCGCAAGATTCGTGCCGCCGCCAAAAAACTAAGCACCGTCACATGATGTGATGTAAATCGAGCACGCTCAAACTTCCCATCATTCTGATTACGGTAGTAATTTTGTCACCCTCATCATGGCAAAGACACGGAGAAATGCACATGATGCAGCTTTCAAGTTGAAGGCGATCGATCTGGCTGTTGGAAAAGGAAATAGAGCTGCTGCATGGGAGCTTAGCCTTAAACTCTTCAACCTATGGGGGCGCTATGTCATTATTGGATAAAAAAACGTGCCCATTTTAAGCGCAATATTTTGTCACGAAAAGATGCTCGACTATGCATATAATTAGCAGCTTTGGAAAGAAAACACCGACGTTTCCAAAACTGCAAAGATATTATCTGTGAGTGCCACAGAACTCATGCTACAGGCGAAACCAAGATGAAACCTCAAACAGGAAATGAGCAGAATTTGAGGCTCTGTTTCCCATCGTCTCCTTATATGGCTGTGAATGTGCCATGAATGAACCTGAGCTCTTTGCCGTTCGTCCAAGATGTCTGCAGCATTGTGACGTATTTGTAGGCATATCATTGGAAGATTGACCACAAGAGACTACATTTACCAGGGGTCTGTCCTGTGTTGAAATTATTGCGTAATCTCTAGGTCCATGTGCGTTCCATTTCTTCAGAAGAGAAAGTCAACTGCCACGATGGATTTATCGTCGATAGATATGTGAAAAACACCCTTGAGGATTGATTCTAGACATCGGTTTGCCATGTTTCTGTCTATTATGGAGTTAATTTGGAAAAAAGTTTGCGTTTTAATGGCTTAATTTTCGTTTTTTTTCTTACCCAAACGTGATGGAGAAAACGGAGCGATTTGTCTACACAAATAATATTTTTGTAAAAACTGAACATTTGCAATCTGAGAGTCTCCTTATTGAAAACATCTGAAGTTCTTCAAAGGTAAATGATTTTATTTTCATGTTTTTCTGGTTTTTGTGAAAATGTTGCCTGCTGAATGCTAACGCTAAATGCTACACTAGCTATCAGTAATGTTAAAACAAATGCTAGTTTTGCTATGGTTGAGAAGCATATTTTTGAAAATCTGAGATGACAGTGTTGTTAACAAAAGGCTAAGCATGAGAGCTAGCATATTGATTTGAATTTCATTTGCGATTTTCATTAATAGTTAACGTTGCGTTATGGTAATGGTCTTGAGGCTGTAGTCATGATCCCGGATCCGGGTTGGCTCAACGCAAGAAGTTAACTAAGGTCTACTACACCTGTTGTATTCAGCATTTAACTAAGGTCTACTACACCTGTTGTATTCAGCATTTCACTAGGGTCTACTACACCTGTTGTATTCAGCATTTCACTGTGAGGTCTACTACACCTGTTGTATTCAGCATTTCACTGTAAGGTCTACTACACCTGTTGTATTCAGCATTTCACTAAGGTCTACTACACCTGTTGTATTCAGCATTTCACTGTAAGGTCTACTACACCTGTTGTATTCAGCATTTCACTGTAAGGTCTACTACACCTGTTGTATTCAGCATTTCACTGTGAGGTCTACTACACCTGTTGTATTCAGCATTTCACTGTAAGGTCTACTACACCTGTTGTATTCGGCATTTCACTGTAAGGTCTACTACACCTGTTGTATTCAGCATTTCACTAGGGTCTACTACACCTGTTGTATTCGGAGCATGTGACAAATAACATTGATTTAATTTTTTTCCTCCATAGAATTGCCAAGAAGATATTGGCCCAGATCAAGGCTAACTACTCTTCAGGAGCAGAGGAGGGCTCTGACGAGGACGGAGAAGAGAATGAAGAGAAGAAGGGGAAGGGAGGAGAGGAGCAGGGTGAGCTACATTCACTTTTTCATTTCACTCGTTGATAGTGATTCTGCAGTGCCTCTTTCCACAACTAATGGTTTATGTCACTCGACTAGATGTAGAAATAACTGCTTGTTCCCCTCAACAGACGACGATGATGATGAATGGGGCTCTGGCTCTGATGTGGACATGAAGACGAGTGTGGGGCGTTACCACCGGCTGCTCCGCCACAAACTGACGCTGTACGAAGTGGAGTCGGGAGAGGAGAAGGAGAAACCAGCCAGCAAGGGGAAGAAGAAGAAGGAGACCAGACGGAAAGGTACGAGGGCTGGCTGGCTGGCTGGCCTGGTCTCTAGCTGGCCTGGTCTCTAGCTGGCCTGGTATCTAGTTGGTCTGCCTAGGCCTGTGTATTAATACCTATGGAACAGAATGAATGCCCTACTCTGCAAACTGATGACTGTTTTCAATCAACTCTATCTCCAGCCTTTCTCTCTATCCCCCTCTTTCTCCCTCTCCCCGTGCCCACTCCCCTTAACTTCTTGATGCTACCTTTAGCGGGATAATTGTCATCAACAACCACTGAATTGCGTAGTGCCACATTCAAATAATATTACTAAAAATATTTATATTCATGAAATCACAAGTGCAATATAGGAAAACACAGCTTAGCCTTTTGTTAATCCACCTGTCGTGTCAGATTTTGAAAATATGCTTTACAGCGAAAGCAATCCAAGTGTTTGTGTAAGTTTATCGATCGCTAGACAACATTATGAACACCTAGCTTGGTCACGAAAATCAGAAAAGCAATCAAATTAATCGTTTACCTTTGATGATCTTCGGATGTTTTCACTCAAGAGACTCCCAGTTACACAATAAATGTTCCTCTTGTTCCATAAAGATTATTTTTTACATCCATCCGTTTGTCTGGCACCAGCCATACAATGAAGCGATGTTATCTTTCTCGCAAATTTTTCAAAATACAAGCCTGAAACTAAACACTGTTGACACCTCGAGGAAGCGATAGGAAAAGGAATCTGGTTGATATCCCTTTAAAATGGAGCAAAGGCAGGCTATTTAACATGGAATTTTCAAAATAGAAGCCACTTCCTGGTTTGATTTTCCTCAGGGTTTCGCCTGCAATATCAGTTCTCACAGACAATATTTGGACAGTTTTGGAAACTTTAGTGTTTTTTCTATCCTAATCTGTCAATTATATGCATATTCTAGCATCTGGTCCTGAGAAATAGGCCGTTTACTTTGGGAACGTTATTTTTCCAAACATAAAAATTGTGCCCCCTAGCTTCAAGAGGTTAATTAACCTCTCCCTGTCTTTTCTCTCTTCCTCCCTCCACCTCTCCAGTGGGTAGTGATGACTCAGCAGACCCAGACTTTAAGGAGTCAGCTAGCAGCAGTGAGTCAGGAGTTAGTGAGGAGATCAGTGAGAAGGAATTGTCGTCAGAGGAGTCGGAGTCTGAGAAGGAAGGAAGTAGCCAAAAGAGGACCACGCGCTCCTCCGTGAAGAAGAAGAAGGAGGAGAGGAGCTACTCCCAGAAGAAGAAACGGCGCCGCATCAAGACCCAGGATTCTTTATTCGACGACAAGGTATAGGGAAGGAGAGGATTTTCTCCTTACTCCTAAACAATTCTATATTTGTGAATTTGGTCTGGAATTCATTGATTGGTCAATGTTTGATTGTTATCACATCATAGGTCACAATGTGTGATTGGATTGGTCAGTTGACCCCTGGGGGTTGAAGTTGAGAGGTTAACCCTCATTCTCTCCTCCAGAGCGGGTCAGGAGAGGACGGCTCGGCGAAGGAGGATGGAGACACTCCTAAAGGACAGAGGAAGAAGATCAGAAAAATCCTCAAATACGACGAGCTGAGGACGGAAACGAG
Source organism: Oncorhynchus gorbuscha (assembly GCF_021184085.1). Classification (NCBI taxonomy): domain Eukaryota; kingdom Metazoa; phylum Chordata; class Actinopteri; order Salmoniformes; family Salmonidae; genus Oncorhynchus; species Oncorhynchus gorbuscha. The sequence goes on along the minus strand of NC_060195.1, from coordinate 724,455 downwards.
GGATGCCCTGGAGGAGGAGGAGGAGAGGAGGAGACGCATCGCTGAGAGGGAACAGCTCAGGGAGAAACTCAGAGAGGTAAAAGTCAACTGTGTGTGCGCTGTTGTCATGGCATCTGCAAATGGGATGGAAATGAAGATGGACTCAGTCTATCAATGAGTCAACTACTCCTTCTGCCGATGGTTCGCTAAGGAGCCAGATGGATGTGTGGTCCATTGTGGTTCAGATAAGAGCATGGTACCAGCTATGCCATGTTTCCACGGTGATCACATAAATGTACTGAATAGAGTGGAAGTCGCTTAGCATTTCCTTAGTATTACGGTTTGAATGCTTGTGGACTAGAAGATCAGCTGCCCTATACTCCTAGGAACACAACCTGTCCCAACCAGCAGAACAGTCTCTCAGCTGCCCTAAACTCCTAGGAACATAAAACCTGTCCCAACCAGCAGCACAGTCTCTCAGCTGCCCTATACTCCTAGGAACATAACCGGTCCCAACCACCAGAATAAATGTATGTATTTGTATGTGCAGACTGTACTGCTTTTAGACTAGACTCTATATGTCCCTCCCGACCAGGTACTCGTGGTGGAGGAGGCGTCCGCCGTGGCTTGTCCAATCACAACCAAGCTGGTGCTGGATGAAGACGAGGAGACCAAGGAGCCCATGGTGCAGGTTCACCGCAATCTGGTCAATAAGCTCAAACCACACCAGGTCGACGGTGAGAGACATCATGTTGTTGTTGTTGTAGTAATTGTAGTTGTAGTAGTAGTAGTAGTAGTAGTACAATTTTTCAGTTTTTGATTTGTTAAAAAAGTTTGAAATGTCCAATAAATGTCGTTCCACTTCATGATTGTGTCCCACTTGTTGTTGATTCTTCACAAAAAAATACAGTTTTATCTTTGTTTGAAGCCTGAAATGTGGCAAAAGGTCGCAAAGTTCAAGGGGGCCGAATACTTTCGCAAGGCACTGGAGGAGTAGTAGTAGAGCCCATGGTGAAGGTGGAATAGTAGTAGTAGCAGCAGTAGTAGTAGTAACAGTAGAAGTAGCAGTCCCAGTAACAATAGTAGTAGTAGCAGTAACAATAGCGGCAGTAGTAGTAGTAGTAGTAGTAGCAGTGGTAGCCTGGCAAGAGGCTGTTTATGGTGAACCTAGTTAGAGGCTGTTTAGCGGCGAGCCTAGCGAGAGGCTATTTAGCGGCGGGCCTAGCGAGAGGCTATTTAGCGGCGAGCCTAGCGAGAGATTGTTTAGCGGCGGGCCTAGCGAGAGGCTATTTAGCGGCGGGCCTAGCGAGAGGCTATTTAGCCGCGAGCCTAGTTAGAGGCTGTTTAGCGGCGGGCCTAGCGAGAGGCTATTTAGCGGCGAGCCTAGCGAGAGATTGTTTAGCGGCGGGCCTAGCGAGAGGCTATTTAGCGGCGGGCCTAGCGAGAGGCTATTTAGCCGCGAGCCTAGTTAGAGGCTGTTTTGCGGCGAGCCTAGTGAGAGGCTGTTTAGCGGCAGGCCTAGCGAGAGGCTATTTAGCCGCGAGCCTAGTTAGAGGCTGTTTAGCGCCGAGCCTAGCGAGAGGCTGTTTAGCAGCGAGCCAAGCGAGAGGCTGTTTAGCGGCGAGCCAAGCGAGAGGCTGTTTAGCGGCGAGCCAAGCGAGAGGCTGTTTAGCGGCGAGCCTAGCGAGAGGCTGTTTAGCGGCGGGCCTAGCGAGAGGCTATTTAGCCGCGAGCCTAGTTAGAGGCTGTTTAGCGGCGAGCCTAGCGAGAGGCTGTTTAGCGGCGGGCCTAGCGAGAGGCTATTTAGCCGCGAGCCTAGTTAGAGGCTGTTTAGCGCAGAGCCTAGCGAGAGGCTGTTTAGCGGCGAGCCTAGCGAGAGGCTGTTTAGCGGCGAGCCAAGCGAGAGGCTGTTTAGCGGCGAGCCTAGCGAGAGGCTGTTTAGCGGCGAGCCTAGCGAGAGGCTGTTTAGCGGCGAGCCTAGCGAGAGGCTGTTTAGCGGCGAGCCTAGCGAGAGGCTGTTTAGCGGCGAGCCTAGCGAGAGGCTGTTTAGCGGCGAGCCTAGCGAGAGGCTGTTTAGCGGCGAGCCTAGCGAGAGGCTGTTTAGCGGCGAGCCTAGCGAGAGGCTGTTTAGCGGCGAGCCTAGCGAGAGGCTGTTTAGCGGCGAGCCTAGCGAGCCTGTTTAGCGCGAGCGAGAGGCTGTTTAGCGGCGAGCCTAGCGAGAGGCTGTTTAGCGGCGAGCCTAGCGAGAGGCTGTTTAGCGGCGAGCCTAGCGAGAGGCTGTTTAGCGGCGAGCCTAGCGAGAGGCTGTTTAGCGGCGAGCCTAGCGAGAGGCTGTTTAGCGGCGAGCCTAGCGAGAGGCTGTTTAGCGGCGAGCCAAGCGAGAGGCTGTTTAGCGGCGAGCCTAGCGAGAGGCTGTTTAGCGGTGAGCCTGGCAATACCATGGACATATAACCACGCTGCATGATTTATAAATGGCAAAGGTGTATAGGAGATCAACTTTATTCAGTTCTACACCTTTTATAAAATAGTCAACACTTGCTGGTCAGTTGTCAAAGCACAGTAAATAGACTACCGTGACTCTGCGTGGTTTGCTATGTGACAGTTCTACACCTTTTATAAAATAGTCAACACTTGCTGGTCTGTTGTCAAAGCACAGTAAATAGACTACCGTGACTCCGCGTGGCTCTTGTTATTGTGAAACAGGACAAAGAAAATAAATGTGCCAGAAAACAAGTGGATTTTCACTCGTCATTACCATTTTACGTTACATTCTAATTCACCAGCATGCTCTGTAAGGAAATTAAACTCCAACCACAGTGTGCAGAAATTGTACCTGAGGGCGGGACGTGTTACCGGAGGGGCGGGACGTGTTACCGTGGGCGGGATGTGTCATCTCTTGCTTTGTGACGGACAGGACTATCCTATCAATAGATGGCTAGCAGATGCATATTATTCTATATAGCAGGAGACGGTCCGACAGACTGGCAAACTAAGACTTTTAAATGCAAAGTATCCTAGTTTATCTGAAGTGGAAAATGTAGCTGATTGACTGACGTCCGTCTCTTATGGGAAAACATGGTCTCTAACCCCTGACCCTTCTCTGTGTGTCTGAAGGAGATGAAGGTAACCATGACGCTTCTCAGATGGGCGATGAGGAGGACGATGATGATGAGCCTGAGAACAGGTATTTAAAAGTATTTTAATTCAAGACAAACCAAATATGTCCTGAACTGCATGCTTCTCAACCAGCTGACGAACAGCCTTCAATCCTTTTTCTTATTTCCTTTACTTACTTATGGGATGGCTGTGTGTGATTGGATTGGTCAGTTGACCCCTGGGGGTTGAAGTTGAGAGGTTAACCCTCATTACTTACTTGTGTGATTGGATTGGTCAGTTGACCCCTGGGGGTTGAAGTTGAGAGGTTAACCCTCATTACTTACTTATGGGATGGCTGCTGTTTTACAGGTTGTGTTATTTTGTGTTTTTTTCACATAATGTTGCTGCTACTTTCTCTTATGATCGAAAAGAGCTTCTGGATATCAGAACAGCGATTACATTCCTCGACTGGACAAAGACTTTTTAATGAGTCCGATGCAAAGGATGTACTGCTTTTCCGAGAACGGCCCAAATCCTCATAATTCGTGTTTAAAAAAGATGTAGGTACAGGGGGTGGAGATCTGGGTGCCTTGTGAGAATTTGCCTGCGAGTGGTTAACCCGCCTCTACCATCCTTCCTATTGGCCAACGTGTAATCACTGGAGAATAAAGTGGATGAGCTCCGTTCAAGACTAGCCTACCAACGGGACATTCAAAACTGTAATATCTTATGTTTCACTGAGTCGTGGCTCAACGACGAGATGGATAATATACAGTTGGCTGTGTTTTCCGTGCATCGGCAGGACAGAATAGCTAAGCCCGGCAAGACGAGGGTGGTGTGTATTTGTCAACAGCTGGTGCAAGATGTCTAATATTAAAGAAGTATCGAAGTATTGCTCGCCTGAGGTAGAGCACCTCATGATAAGCTGTAGACCACACTATCTACCAAGAATTTTAATCTATATTTTTCGTAGCCGTTTATTTAACACCACAAACCGATGCTGGCACTAAGATTGCACTCAATGAGTTGCATAAGGCCAATAGCAAACAAGAATATGCTGGGCTCCTTGTGGCTGGGTACTTTAACCTGTTGGTACTAAGGGGCAGTATTTTCATTTTCGGAAAAATAACGTTCCCAAATTAAATGGGATATTTTGTCAGGACAATATGCATATAATTGACAGCTTAGGATAGAAAACACTCGAAAGTTTCCAAAACTGTAAAGATATTGTCTGTGAGTATAACAGAACTGATGTTGCAGGCGAAAGCCTGAGAAAAATCCAATCTGGAAGTGACTCATGTTTTGAAAGCCCTGCGTTCCGATGTGTCCCTATTGAGCTGTGAATGCCCTATCAACCAGGTTACACTTTCTACGTATTAAGGTGTCTATAGCATTGTGACGTAGTTTTACGCATTTATGTTGAAGAATACCCGTAGGCGGCTTCATTGCGCAAGTGGTCACATGATGCTCCCAGAGAAATTCTCGCATAAAATACAGAGGTAGCCATTACTCCAATCGTTTCTACTGAGAAACCAATTGTCCCGGTTGATATATTATCGAATAGATATTTGAAAAACACCTTGAGGATTGATTATAAACGACGTTTGTCATGTTTCTGTCAATATTATGGAGCTAATTTGGAATATTTTTCGGCGTTGTCGTGACCGCGATTTCTCAGCCAAACGGAGCTATTTCGCCTACAAAAATAATATTTTGGGAAATGTTTTCCTTGGCTATCTACCTGGGAGTCTCGTGAGTGAAAACATCCTAAGTTCAAAGGTAAACGATTTAATTTGATTGCTTTTCTGATTTTCGTGACAAGGTTGCCTGCTGCTAGCAAGGCATAATGCTATGCTAGGCTATCGATAAACTTACACAAATGCTTGTCTTGCTTTGGCTGTAAAGCATATTTTGACAATCTGAGATGACAGGGTGATTAACAAAAGGCTAAGCTGTGTTCCAATATATTTCACTTGTGATTTTCATGAATAGGAATATTTTCTAGGAAGATTTATGTCCGTTGCGTTATGCTAATTAGTGTCAGATGATGATAACGGTACCGTTCACGGGATGGGCGTCACTAGAGGTTAAACTCTAGACCACCTTTACTCCACATACAAAGCTCTCCCTCGCCCTCCATTTGGCAAATCTGACCATAATTCTATCTTCCCGATTCCTGCTTACAAGCAAAAACTAAAGCAGGAAGTACCAGTGACTCGCTCATTACGGTTAAGGTGACGCGAATGCTACGCTACAGGACTGTTTTCCAGGATTCATCCAATGGGATTGAGGAGTATACCAACTCAGTCATCGGCTTCATCAATAAGTGCATTGACGACGCCGTCCCCACAGTGACCGTACGTACATATCCCAACCAGAAGCCATGGATTACAGGCAACATCCGCACTGAGCTAAAGGGTAGAGCTGCCGCTTTCAAGGACACCTATATGAAATCCCGCTATGCCCTCAGACAAACCATCAAACACATAAAGCTTCAATACAGGACTAAGATTGAATCCAACTACACCGGCTCTGATACTCGTCGGATGTTGCAGGGCTTGCAAACAATTTACATCTACAGTGGGGAACCCAGCCACGATCTGCCCAGTGACGCGAGCCTACCAGACGGGCTTAACCTCTTGCTCCTACCTGACACGCAGGCGTCCCATCTAGACATCTGGAAATGCAAATGCGCTACGCTAAATGCTAATAGTATTAGTTAAAACTCAAACGTTCATTAAAATACACATGCAGGGTATTGAATTAAAGCTACACTTGTTGTGAATCCAGGCAACAATTCAGATTTTTAAAATGCTTTTCGGCGAAAGCATGAGAAGCTATTATCTGATAGCATGTAACACCCCAAAAGACCCGCAGGGGACGGACGTAAACAAAATAATTAGCATAGTCGGCGCTACACAAACCGCACAAATAAAATATAAAACATTCATTACCTTTGACCATCTTCTTTGTTGGCACTCCTAGATGTCCCATAAACATCACTATCGGGTCTTTTTTTTGATTAAATTGGTCCATATATAGCCTAGATATCGATCTATGAAGAATGTGTGATCAACGAAAAAAAATAGCGTTTCATAACGTAACGTCATTTTTTAAAATAAAAAAAGTTGACTATAAACTTTCACAAAACACTTCAAAATACTTTTGTAATGCAACTTTAGGTATTAGTAAACGTTAATAAGCGATCAAATTGATCACGAGGCGATGTATATTCTATAGGGGTACGTCTGGAAATAATGTCCGGGTAAATCTCAACCAAAATATCCGGTTGGAGACCTGAAGAAATGGGCTGTCTCTTCTTCGTTTGACCAAGAAACAAAGCCTAGGCAAATGACAAGACTGTTGACATCGTGTGGAAGCTGTAGGAATTGCAATCTCGGCTCCAGGTAATTTGCTTTCCCATAGACAATACATGCAAGTGGCGCATTGATATATTTTCCAATTTTCAGTGATCAGATTTTCCTGCGCTTTTCGATGAAACGCACGTTCTGTTATAGTCACAGCCGTGATTTAACCAGTTTTATAAACGTCTGAGTGTTTTCCATCCACACATAGTAATCATATGCATATACTATATTCCTGGCATGAGTAGCAGAACGCTGAAATGTTGCGCGATTTTTAACAGAATGTTCGAAAAAGTAGAGGGTCGACTTAAGAGGTTGATGCATTTTATGCTCTCTTCGTGGCAAGCAACACTGAAGCATGCATGAGAACACCAGCTGTTCCGGACGCCTGTGATCACGCTCTCCGTAGCCGATTTGAGCAAGACCTTTAAATGGGTCAACATTCACAAGGCTGCTGGGAAAGACGGATTATCACAACGTGTTCTCCGAGCACGCGCTGACCAACTGGCAAGTGTCTTCACTGACATTTTCAACTTTTCCCTGACCAAGCCTGTAATACCTACATGTTTCATGCAGATAGTAGATAGCACCATATTCCAAGTGCCCAAGAAAGCGAAGGTAACCTGTCTAAATGACTACCGCCCTTGTAGCACTCACGTCAGTAGCCATGAAGTGCTTTGAAAGGCTGTATTTACACTGCTGCTACACACTGTTTATTATCTATGTATAAACACTACCCCTACTTTCTGGTATACATCAACTAACCTGCACCCTGTATACAGCCTTGTTAGAATAACCTGCACCCTGCATATTGACTCGGTACCGGCACCCCCTGTATACAGCCTTGTTAGAATAACCTGCACCCTGCATACAGCCTTGTTAGAATAACCTGCACCCTGTATACAGCCTTGTTAGAATAACCTGCACCCTGCATACAGCCTTGTTAGAATACCCTGCACCCTGTATACAGCCTTGTTAGAATAACCTGCACCCTGCATATTGACTCGGTATCGGCACCCCCTGTATACAGCCTTGTTAGAATTGTTTTTTTTTATAGTAAATATCTTAACTCTATGTCTTGAATTGCATTGTTTGTTAAGTAAGCATTTCACTAAGGTCTACTACACCTGTTGTATTCAGCATTTCACTGTGAGGTCTACTACACCTGTTGTATTCAGCATTTCACTGTGAGGTCTACTACACCTGTTGTATTCAGCATTTCACTGTGAGGTCTACTACACCTGTTGTATTCAGCATTTCACTGTGAGGTCTACTACACCTGTTGTATTCAGCATTTCACTGTGAGGTCTACTACACCTGTTGTATTCAGCATTTCACTGTAAGGTCTACTACACCTGTTGTATTCAGCATTTCACTGTAAGCTCTACTACACCTGTTGTATTCAGCATTTCACTGTAAGGTCTACTACACCTGTTGTATTCAGCATTTCACTGTGAGGTCTACTACACCTGTTGTATTCAGCATTTCACTAGGGTCTACTACACCTGTTGTATTCGGAGCATGTGACAAATAACATTGATTTAAATGTCTTCCTCAATAGAATTGCCAAGAAGATGCTGGCCCAGATCAAGGCTAACTACTCTTCTGGAGCAGAGGAGGGCTCTGACGAGGACGGAGAAGAGAACGAACAGAAGAAGGAGACCAAGAGGACCAGACGGAAAGGTACGAGGGCTGTCTGGCTGGCTGGCCTGGTTTCTAGCTGGCCTGGTCTGTCTAGGCCTGTGTATTAACACCTTTGGAACAGAATGAAAGTCCTACTCTGCAAACTGTTTTCAATCAACTCTACCTCCCGCCTTTCTCTCTATCCTCCTCTTCCTCCCTCTCCTCTTTTTCTCCTTCTCCCCTCTCCCTGTCTTCTCCTCCCCTCTTCCTCCCTCCACCTCTCCAGTGGTTAGTGATGACTCAGCAGACTCAGACTTTAAGGAGTCAGCTAGCAGCAGTGAGTCAGGAGTTAGTGAGGAGATCAGTGAGAATGAATCGTGGTCAGAGGAGGAGTCGGAGAAGGAAGGCAGTAGACACAGGAGGACCACGCGCTCCTCCGTGAAGAAGGAGGAGAGGAGCTACTCCCAGAAGAAGAAACGGCGCCGCATCAAGACCCAGGATTCTTCATCTGACGACAAGGTATAAGGAGGCAGGGTAGCCTAGTGGTTAGAGTGGAGGGGTGGCAGGGTAGTCTAGTGGTTAGAGTGGAGGTGTGGCAGGGTAGCCTAGTGGTTAGAGTGGCAGGGGATGCAGGGTAGCCTAGTGGTTAGAGTGGAGGAGTGGCAGGGTAGCCTAGTGGTTAGAGTGGAGGGGTGGCAGGGTAGCCTAGTGGTTAGAGTGGAGGGGTGGCAGGGTAGCCTAGTGGTTAGAGTGGAGGGGCGGCAGGGTAGCCTAGTGGTTAGAGTGGAGGGGCGGCAGGGTAGCCTAGTGGTTAGAGTGGAGGGGTGGCAGGGTAGCCTAGTGGTTAGAGTGGCAGGGTAGCCTAGTGGTTAGAGTGGAGGGGGTGGCAGGGTAGCCTAGTGGTTAGAGTGGCAGGGTAGCCTAGTGGTTAGAGTGGAGGGGTGGCAGGGTAGCCTAGTGGTTAGAGTGGCAGGGGTGGCAGGGTAGCCTAGTGGTTAGAGTGGGAGGGGTGGCAGGGTAGCCTAGTGGTTAGAGTGGAGGGGCGGCAGGGTAGCCTAGTGGTTAGAGTGGAGGGGCGGCAGGGTATTATTATTATAGTCTAGTGGTTAGAGTGGAGGGGTGGCAGGGTAGCCTAGTGGTTCGAGTGGAGGGGTGGCAGGGTAGCCTAGTGGTTAGAGTGTAGAGGTGGCAGGTAGCCTAGTGGTTAGAGTGGCAGGGTAGCCTAGTGGTTACATTTACATTACATTTAAGTCATTTAGCAGACGCTCTTATCCAGAGCGACTTACAAATTGGTGCATTCACCTTATGACATCCAGTGGAACAGTCACTTTACAATAGTGCATCTAAAACTTAAGGGGGGGTGAGAGGGATTACTTATCCTATCCTAGGTATTCCTTAAAGAGGTGGGGTTTCAGGTGTCTCCGGAAGGTGGTGATTGACTCCGCTGTCCTGGCGTCGTGAGGGAGTTTGTTCCACCATTGGGGGGCCAGGGCAGCGAACAGTTTTGACTGGGCTGAGCGGGAGCTGTACTTCCTCAGTGGTAGGGAGGCGAGCAGGCCAGAGGTGGATGAACGCAGTGCCCTTGTTTGGGTGTAGGGCCTGATCAGAGCCTGGAGGCACTGAGGTGCCGTTCCCCTCACAGCTCCGTAGGCAAGCACCATGGTCTTGTAGCGGATGCGAGCTTCAACTGGAAGCCAGTGGAGAGAACGGAGGAGCGGGGTGACGTGAGAGAACTTGGGAAGGTTGAACACCAGACGGGCTGCGGCGTTCTGGATGAGTTGAAGGGGTTTAATGGCACAGGCAGGGAGCCCAGCCAACAGCGAGTTGCAGTAATCCAGACGGGAGATGACAAGTGCCTGGATTAGGACCTGCGCCGCTTCCTGTGTGAGGCAGGGTCGTACTCTGCGGATGTTGTAGAGCATGAACCTACAGGAACGGGCCACCGCCTTGATGTTGGTTGAGAACGACAGGGTGTTGTCCAGGATCACGCCAAGGTTCTTGGCGCTCAGGGAGGAGGACACAATGGAGTTGTCAACCGTGATGGCGAGATCATGGAACGGGCAGTCCTTCCCCGGGAGGAAGAGCAGCTCCGTCTTGCCGAGGTTCAGCTTGAGGTGGTGATCCGTCATCCACACTGATATGTCTGCCAGACATGCAGAGATGCGATTCGCCACCTGGTCATCAGAAGGGGGAAAGGAGAAGATTAATTGTGTGTCGTCTGCATAGCAATGATAAGAGAGACCATGTGAGGTTATGACAGAGCCAAGTGACTTGGTGTATAGCGAGAATAGGAGAGGGCCAAGAACAGAGCCCTGGGGGACACCAGTGGTGAGAGCGCGTGGTGAGGAGACAGATTCTCGCCACGCCACCTGGTAGGAGCGACCTGTCAGGTAGGACGCAATCCAAGCGTGGGCCGCGCCGGAGATGCCCAACTCGGAGAGGGTGGAGAGGAGGATCTGATGGTTCACAGTATCGAAGGCAGCCGATAGATCTAGAAGGATGAGAGCAGAGGAGAGAGAGTTAGCTTTAGCAGTGCGGAGCGCCTCCGTGATACAGAGGAGAGCAGTCTCAGTTGAATGACTAGTCTTGAAACCTGACTGATTTGTATCAAGAAGGTCATTCAGAGAGAGATAGCGGGAGAGCTGGCCAAGGATGGCACGTTCAAGAGTTTTGGAGAGAAAAGAAAGAAGGGATACTGGTCTGTAATTGTTGACATCGGAGGGATCGAGTGTAGGTTTTTTCAGAAGGGGTGCAACTCTCGCTCTCTTGAAGACGGAAGGAACGTAGCCAGCGGTCAGGGATGAGTTGATGAGCGAGGTGAGGTAAGGGAGAAGGTCTCCGGAAATGGTCTGGAGAAGAGAGGAGGGGATAGGGTCAAGCGGGCAGGTTGTTGGGCGGCCGGCCGTCACAAGACGCGAGATTTCATCTGGAGAGAGAGGGGAGAAAGAGGTCAGAGCACAGGGTAGGGCAGTGTGAGCAGAACCAGCGGTGTCGTTTGACTTAGCAAACGAGGATCGGATGTCGTCGACCTTCTTTTCAAAATGATTGACGAAGTCATCTGCAGAGAGGGAGGAGGGGGAGGAGGATTCAGGAGGGAGGAGAAGGTGGCAAAGAGCTTCCTAGGGTTAGAGGCAGATGCTTGGAATTTAGCGTGGTAGAAAGTGGCTTTAGCAGCAGAGACAGAGGAGGAAAATGTAGAGAGGAGGGAGTGAAAGGATGCCAGGTCCGCAGGGAGGCGAGTTTTCCTCCATTTCCGCTCGGCTGCCCGGAGCCCTGTTCTGTGAGCTCGCAATGAGTCATCGAGCCACGGAGCGGGAGGGGAGGACCGAGCCGGCCTGGAGGATAGGGGACATAGAGAGTCAAGGGATGCAGAGAGGGAGGAGAGGAGGGTTGAGGAGGCAGAATCAGGAGATAGGTGGGAGAAGGTTTGAGCGGAGGGAAGAGATGATAGGATGGAAGAGGAGAGAGTAGCGGGGAGAGAGAGCGAAGGTTGGGACGGCGCGATACCATCCGAGTAGGGGCAGTGTGGGAGGTGTTGGATGAGAGCGAGAGGGAAAAGGATACAAGGTAGTGGTCGGAGACTTGGAGGGGAGTTGCAATGAGGTTAGTGGAAGAACAGCATCTAGTAAAGATGAGGTCGAGCGTATTGCCTGCCTTGTGAGTAGGGGGGGAAGGTGAGAGGGTGATGTCAAAAGAGGAGAGGAGTGGAAAGAAGGAGGCAGAGAGGAAAGAGTCAAAGGTAGACGTGGGGAGGTTAAAGTCTCCCAGAACTGTGAGAGGTGAGCCGTCCTCAGGAAAGGAGCTTATCAAGGCATCAAGCTCATTGATGAACTCTCCGAGGGAACCTGGAGGGCGATAAATGATAAGGATGTTAAGCTTGAAAGGGCTAGTAACTGTGACAGCATGGAATTCAAAGGAGGCGATAGACAGATGGGTAAGGGGAGAAAGAGAGAATGACCACTTGGGAGAGATGAGGATCCCGGTGCCACCACCCCGCTGACCAGACGCTCTCGGGGTGTGCGAGAACACGTGGGCGGACGAAGAGAGAGCAGTAGGAGTAGCAGTGTTGTCTGTGGTGATCCATGTTTCCGTCAGTGCCAAGAAGTCGAGGGACTGGAGGGAGGCATAGGCTGAGATGAACTCTGCCTTGTTGACCGCAGATTGGCAGTTCCAGAGGCTACCGGAGACCTGGAACTCCACGTGGGTCGTGCGCGCTGGGACCACCAGAGTAGGGTGGCCGCGGCCACGCGGTGTGGAGCGTTTGTATGGTCTGTGCAGAGAGGAGAGAACAGGGATAAACAGACACATAGTTGACAGGCTACAGAAGAGGCTACGCTAATGCAAAGGAGATTGGAATGACAAGTGGACTACACGTCTCGAATGTTCAGAAAGTTAAGCTACGTAGCAAGAATCTTATTGACTAAAATGATTAAAATGATACAGTACTGCTGAAGTAGGCCAGCTGGCAGTGGGTGCGTTGTTGACACTACACTAATCAAGTCGTTCCGTTGAGTGAAATAGTTTCTGCAGTGTTGCTATTCGGGGGCTAGCTGGCTAGCTAGCAGTGTTGTTTATGTTACGTTGCGTTAAAAGAACGACAATAGCTGGCTAGCGAACCTAGAAAATCGCTCTAGACTACACAATTATCTTTGATACAAAGACGGCTATGTAGCTAGCTATGTAGCTAGCTACGATCAAACAAATCAAACCGTTGTACTGTAATGAAATGAAGTGAAAATGTGATACTACCTGTGAATGCGACCGGGTTGTGAGTATATATGTATTTACGTACAGATACTGACATTGTGCTTGTCTTTAACATCTCCAGGCGATGTTACCTAGGTACGTGTTTCTTATTACAGAGTAGTTGAACAGTTGTTGCTGCCGGCAGGGATAACGCTATACACTAATTAACAGTAGCTACTAACCGGCGCACTGCAGAATCGTTGCAATTTGATTCTCAACCTCCTCCAAAGCTCTCAGTCGGTCATTCGCCATCACTTTCACTCACTGGGAGTAATACAATCAGAGAAACGAATCTTCACAGAAACGGCTACGGCACAATATCGTAGCTAACAGTTCGTTAACTCAATGCATTAATCCAAAATGCTGCCAAACTCATTCGTGTCAAAACTACACACTAAAGAAAGCGAACATCATCGTGGTTAGAGTGGATGGGTGGCAGGGTAGCCTAGTGGTTAGAGTGGAGGGGTGGCAGGGTAGCCTAGTGGTTAGAGTGGAGGGGTGGCAGGGTAGCCTAGTGGTTAGAGTGGCAGGGGTGGCAGGGTAGCCTAGTGGTTAGAGTGGAGGGGCGGCAGGGTAGCCTAGTGGTTAGAGTGGAGGGGCGGCAGGGTAGCCTAGTGGTTAGAGTGGAGGGGCGGCAGGGTAGCCTAGTGGTTAGAGTGGAGGTGTGGCAGGGTAGCCTAGTGGTTAGAGTGGAGGTGTGGCAGGGTAGCCTAGTGGTTAGAGTGGCAGGGGTGGCAGGGTAGCCTAGTGGTTAGAGTGGCAGGGGTGGCAGGGTAGCCTAGTGGTTAGAGTGGAGGGGTGGCAGGGTAGCCTAGTGGTTAGAGTGGAGGGGCGGCATGGTAGCCTAGTGGTTAGAGTGGAGGGGCGGCAGGGTAGCCTAGTGGTTAGAGTGGAGGGGTGGCAGGGTAGCCTAGTGGTTAGAGTGACAGGGTAGCCTAGTGGTTAGAGTGGAGGGGCGGCATGGTAGCCTAGTGGTTAGAGTGGAGGGGCGGCAGGGTAGGCTAGTGGTTAGAGTGGAGGGGCGGCAGGGTAGCCTAGTGGTTAGAGTGGAGGAGTGGCAGGGTAGCCAAGTGGTTAGAGTGGCAGGGTAGCCTAGTGGTTAGAGTGGCAGGTTAGCCTAGTGGTTAGAGTGGAGGAGCGGCATGGTAGCCTAGTGGTTAGAGTGGAGGGGTGGCAGGGTAGCCAAGTGGTTAGAGTGGCAGGGTAGCCTAGTGGTTAGAGTGGAGGGGCGGCAGGGTAGCCTAGTGGTTAGAGTGGCAGGGTAGCCTAGTGGTTAGAGTGGAGGGGCGGCAGGGTAGCCTAGTGGTTAGAGTGGAGGGGCGGCAGGGTAGCCTAGTGGTTAGAGTGGAGGGGCGGCAGGGTAGCCTAGTGGTTAGAGTGGAGGTGTGGCAGGGTAGCCTAGTGGTTAGAGTGGCAGGGGTGGCAGGGTAGCCTAGTGGTTAGAGTGGAGGGGTGGCAGGGTAGCCTAGTGGTTAGAGTGGAGGGGTGGCAGGGTAGCCTAGTGGTTAGAGTGGAGGGGCGGCATGGTAGCCTAGTGGTTAGAGTGGAGGGGTGGCAGGGTAGCCTAGTGGTTAGAGTGGCAGGGTAGCCTAGTGGTTAGAGTGGAGGGGCGGCATGGTAGCCTAGTGGTTAGAGTGGAGGGGTGGCAGGGTAGCCTAGTGGTTAGAGTGGAGGGGTGGCAGGGTAGCCTAGTGGTTAGAGTGACAGGGTAGCCTAGTGGTTAGAGTGGAGGGGCGGCATGGTAGCCTAGTGGTTAGAGTGGAGGGGCGGCATGGTAGCCTAGTGGTTAGAGTGGAGGGGCGGCAGGGTAGGCTAGTGGTTAGAGTGGAGGGGCGGCAGGGTAGCCTAGTGGTTAGAGTGGAGGGGTGGCAGGGTAGCCAAGTGGTTAGAGTGGCAGGGTAGCCTAGTGGTTAGAGCATTGGACTAGTAACCGGAAGATTGCAAGTTCAAACCCCTGAGCTGACAAGGTACAAATCTGACCCTGAACAGGCAGTTAACCCACTGTTCCCAGGCCATCATTGCAAATAGGAATTTGTTCTTAACTGACTTGCCTGGTTAAATAAAGGTAAAATAAAATAAATAGGGAAGGAGAAGATTTTCTCCTTACTCCTGTCACGGCTCCTCATATGGCATTTTGATTTGACATGGGATTCATTAGATAGACGCCGACGTTACATGACAAATAATGCTATTTGGCCCAATGCTCACATGCTTCAAATCACTCAATAAAAGACCAAAGTCATGAACATTCTAGAAGACAAAAAAAAAGGGTTGGCCGTTTCCTGTTTTGGTACTGAGGAGTCCTGCTCCAGTTGACTGAAAACAACGTGTTCTTTTAAAGTGCAGTCAAAGGTCAAAACCAAAAAGGATGCAAACTGGCAACAGATCGATGAAGCAGCAAATCAGTTGAGGAAGGAAGAGTGTGTGTGGGGAGGCGTGTTTCCACTGTCGGTAAGCACAAAATAGTGGACCCATCTGAGCATGTCAGGGCCCTGGACTAGTGGGAGTGGAAGCTCTGTCTGTGGGGGGAGACCTGAGGCAAGGCTCTGTGGGGAATGAGGGGGAGACCTGAGGCAAGGCTGTCTGTGGGGAATGAGGGGAGACCTGCAGCCAGGAGGCATGGCTGTCTGTGGGGAATGAGGGGGAGACCTGCAGCCAGGAGGCAAGGCTGTCTGTGGGGAATGAGGGGGAGACCTGAGGCAAGGCTGTCTGTGGGGAATGAGGGGGAGACCTGAAGCAAGGCTGTCTGTGGGGAATGAGGGGGAGACCTGCAGCCAGGAGGCAAGGCTGTCTGTGGGGAATGAGGGGGAGACCTGAGGCAAGGCTGTCTGTGGGGAATGAGGGGGGAGACCTGAGGCAAGGCTGTCTGTGGGGAATGAGGGGGGAGACAAGGAGGGGGGAGGCAAGGAGGCAAGGCTGGCCAGCAACAAACAGAGAGTGTTTAAATCCTCTATGTGCACTTCAAGATCACAGCTAGAATATCCAAACAGAGAAAATAGCTTTCATGCAAGAGATCTAAGTTATAGGTACAACAATTCAAACTGGAGAATTCCCTGTGGTTTTAAACTCATGTGTGCATTCATGAAGATTTGATTTAAAAACGAACAAAACAGGTTCATACCTGGAGGAGCAGAGAGAGAGAGGTGATTAGTGACAGTTTAAATACTCTGATCCCAGGTGACTCCAATCACTAACGACCCTCCTCTACCTGCAGGAGGAACCTCCCCTGCAATGCAGATGAGGAGCCATGGCACTCCTAAACAATTGAAAATTTGGTCTGGAATTCATTGATTGGTTAATGTTTGATTGTTACCACATCATTGGTCACAATGTGTGATTGGATTGGTCAGTTGACCCCTGGGGGTTGAAGTTGAGAGGTTAACCCTCATTCTCTCCTCCAGAGCGGGTCAGGAGAGGACGGCTCGGCGAAGGAGGATGGAGACACTCCTAAAGGACAGAGGAAGAAGATCAGAAAAATCCTCAAGTACGACGAGCTGAGGACGGAAACGAGGGATGCCCTGAAGGAGGAGGAGGAGAGGAGGAGACGCATCGCTGAGAGGGAACAGCTCAGGGAGAAACTCAGAGAGGTAAAAGTCAACTGTGTGTGCGCTGTTGTCATGGCATCTGCAAATGGGATGGAAATGAAGATGGACTCAGTCTATCAATGAGTCAACTACTCCTTCTGCCGATGGTTCGCTAAGGAGCCAGATGGATGTGTGGTCCATTGTGGTTCAGATAAGAGCATGGTATCAGCTATGCCATGTTTCCACGGTGATCACATAAATGTACTGAATAGAGTGGAAGTCGCTTAGCATTTCCTTAGTATTAAGGTTTGAATGCTTGTGGACTAGAAGATCAGCTGCCCTATACTCCTAGGAACACAACCTGTCCCAACCAGCAGAACAGTCTCTCAGCTGCCCTATACTCCTAGGAACATAACCTGTCCCAACCAGCAGAACAGTCTCTCAGCTGCCCTAAACTCCTAGGAACATAACCTGTCCCAACCAGCAGAACAGTCTCTCAGCTGCCCTATACTCCTAGGAACACAACCTGTCCCAACCAGCAGAACAGTCTCCCAGCTGCCCTATACTCCTAGGAACATAACCTGTTCCAACCAGCAGAACAGTCTCTCAGCTGCCCTATACTCCTTGGAACATAACCTGTCCCAACCAGCAGAACAGTCTCTCAGCTGCCCTATACTCCTTGGAACATAACCTGTCCCAACCAGCAGAACAGTCTCTCAGCTGCCCTATACTCCTAGGAACATAACCTGTCCCAACCAGCAGCACAGTCTCTCAGCTGCCCTATACTCCTAGGAACATAACCTGTCCCAACCAGCAGCACAGTCTCCCAGCAGCCCTATACGCCTAGGAACATAACCTGTCCTAACCAGCAGAATAAATGTATGTATTTGTATGTGCAGACTGTACTGCTTTTAGACTAGACTCTACATGTCCCTCCCGACCAGGTACTCGTGGTGGAGGAGGCGTCCACCGTGGCTTGTCCAATCACAACCAAGCGGGTGCTGGATGAAGACGAGGAGACCAAGGAGCCCATGGTGCAGGTTCACCGCAATCTGGTCACGAAGCTCAAACCACACCAGGTCGACGGTGAGAGACATGTTGTTGTAGTAGTGGAGCCCATGGTGAAGGTGTAGTAGTAGTAGTAGTAGTAGTAGTAGTAGTAGTAACATTAGTAGTAGTAGCAGTAGTAGTAGCAGTAGTAGTAGTAGTAACAGTAGTAACAGTAGCAGTAGCAGTAGTAGTAGCAGTAGTAGTAGTAGCAGTAGTAGTAGCAGTAGTAGCAGTAGTAGTAACAGTAGCAGTAGTAGTAGTAGTAGCAGTAGTAGTAACAGTAGCAGTAGTAGTAACAGTAGCAGTAGTAGTAGTAACAGTAGTAGTAACAGTAGCAGTAGTAGTAACAGTAGCAGTAGTAGTAACAGTAGCAGTAGTAGTAGTAGTAGTAGTAGTAGTAACAGTAGTAGTAACAGCAGTAGTAGTAGCAGCAGTAGTAGCAACAGTAGTAGTAGCAGTAGTAGTAGCAGTAGAGCCCATGGTGTAGTAGCAGTAGTAGTAGCAGTAGTAGTAGTAGCAGCAGTAGTAGCAGTAGTAGTAGCAGTAGTAGCAGCAGTAGTAGTAGCAGTAGTAGTAGTAACAGTAGTAGTAGCAGTAGAGCCCATGGTGAAGTAGTAGTAGTAGTAATAGTAGTAGTAGTAGTAGTAGTAACAGTAGTAGTAGCAGTAGAGCCCGTGGTGAAGTAGTAGTAGTAGTAACAGTAGCAGTAGTAGTAACAGTAGTAGTAACAGTAGTAGTAGTACTAACAGTAGTAGTAGTACTAACAGTAGTAGTAGTACTAACAGTAGTAGTAGTAGTAACAGTAGTAGTAGTAGTAGTAGTAACAGTAGTAGTAGTAGTAGTAACAGTAGTAGTAGTAACAGTAGTAGTAGTGGTAACAGTAGTAGCAGCAGTAGTAGTAGTAGTAGTAGTAGTAGTAGTAACAGTAGTAGTAGTAACAGTAGTAGCAGCAGTAGCAGCAGTAGTAGTAGCAGTAGTAGTAGTAGTAGTAGTAGTAGTAACAGTAGTAGTAGTAGCAGCAGTAGCAGCAGTAGTAACAGTAGTAACAGTAGTAACAGTAGTAGTAGTAGCAGTAGTAGTAGTAGTAGCAGTAGTAGTAGTAAAAGTAGTAGTAACAGTAGTAGTAGTAACAGTAGTAGCAGCAGTAGTAGCAGTAGTAACAGTAGTAGCAGCAGTAACAGTAGTAGCAGTAGTAGTAACAGTAGTAGTAGCAGTAACAGTAGTAGCAGTAGTAGTAACAGTAGTAGTAGCAGTAACAGTAGTAGCAGTAACAGTAGTAGTAGCAACAGTTGTAGTAACAGTAGTAGTAGTAGTAGTAGTAGTAGTAGCAGCAGCAGTAGTAGTAATAATAGTTGTAGTAGTAGTAGTTGTTGTAGTAGCAGTAGTAACAGTAGTAGTAGCAACAGTTGTAGTAACAGTAGTAGCAACAGTAGTAGTAGCAGTAACAGTAGCAGTAGTAGTAACAGTAGCAGTAGTAGTAACAGTAGTAGTAGTAGTAGCAACAGTAGTAGTAGTAGTAGTTGTTGTTGTATTAGCAGCAGTAGTAGTAACAGTAGTAACAGTAGTAGTAGTTGTTGTATTAGCAGCAGTAGTAGTAGTGGCAGTAGTAGTAGTAGCAGTAGTAGTAACAGTAGTAGTAACAGTAGCAGTAGCAGTAGTAGCAGCAGTAGTAACAGTAGTAGTAGTAGTAGTAACAGTAGTAGTAGCAGTAACAGTAGTAGTAGCAACAGAAGTAGTAGTAGTAGTAACAGTAGTAGTAGTAACAGTAGTAGTAGTTGTTGTATTAGCAGCAGTAGTAGTAGTGGCAGTAGTAGTAGTAGCAGTAGTAGTAGTAGCAGTAGTAGTAACAGTAGTAGTAACAGTAGTAGTAACAGTAGTAGTAGCAGTAGTAGCAGCAGTAGTAACAGTAGTAGTAACAGTAGTAGTAGTAGTAGTAACAGTAGTAGTAACAGTAGTAGCAGCAGTAACAGTTGTAGCAGCAGTAACAGTTGTAGCAGTTGTAGTAGAAACAGTAGTAGTAGTAGCAGTTGTAGTAGAAACAGTAGTAGTAACAGTAGTAGTATCAATGTTTGTCTTTTATCATTATGGTGAAAACAAGGGTGTTTTGTCTTTTACTCACTTATCAAATCAATGCCATGCTTCATGGGTTCAGTGCTGCCAACAATGGTAGGATTTCTGTAGTCTGAGCTTTCTGTCTCTCTAGGGGTCCAGTTCATGTGGGACTGTTGTTGTGAGTCGGTGAAGAAAACCAACAAGAACTCTGGTTCTGGATGTATCCTGGCTCACTGTATGGGCCTGGGAAAAACACTGCAGGTCTGTACCACTCATCCCTTTACCTGTGTCGTGGTAATTTCCTCTCTTACTAAACATTGAGAGAGCAAAGCACACAAGTCAGAGTTATATCATAAAGTCCATCTTTAATTATATATGAGCCTCAACATAGCCCTATTTGACTCAGATCAATTCAGTGTCTATAAATGAATTCTCTGAGAGTGCTTACAAAACAGTTCTTAGTATCATTTATAGCCAAGACACACCCATCTCAACTCACATGACGAAACATAGATCTTAGGAACATTACAAAGGAAGATTTACTTTACTTGAAAGAGGAGTGTCCCATAGCCAGACAGCATTAGCTATAAATTATCGTTCAGTTTGCTCTCTTTGACAAGGTTCTAATCTCGTTCATGGTACCACTTAGGACCAAAACATCGCAGGTCTGTACCACTCATTCCTTTACTTGTTTTTCTGGCCGGTAGACTGGGGTCTCTGGCCGGTAGACTCTGGTAGACTGGGGTCTCTGGCCGGTAGACTGGGGTCTCTGGCCGGTAGACTGGGGTCTCTGGCCGGTAGACTGGGGTCTCTGGCCGGTAGACTGGGGTCTCTGGCCGGTAGACTGGGGTCTCTGGCCGGTAGACTGGGGTCTCTGGCCGGTAGACTCTGGTAGACTGGGGTCTCTGGCCGGTAGACTCTGGTAGACTGGGGTCTCTGGCCGGTAGACTCTGGTAGACTGGGGTCTCTGGCCGGTAGACTCTGGTAGACTGGGGTCTCTGGCCGGTAGACTCTGGTAGACTGGGGTCTCTGGCCGGTAGACTCTGGTAGACTGGGGTCTCTGGCCGGTAGACTCTGGTAGACTGGGGTCTCTGGCCGGTAGACTCTGGTAGACTGGGGTCTCTGGCCGGTAGACTCTGGTAGACTGGGGTCTCTGGCCGGTAGACTCTGGTAGACTGGGGTCTCTGGCCGGTAGACTGGGGTCTCTGGCCGGTAGACTGGGGTCTCTGGCCTGTGGTCTCTGGCCGGTGGACTGGGGTCTCTGGCTTGGGGTCTCTGGCCGGTAGACTGGGGTCTCTGGCCGGTGGACTGGGGTCTCTGGCCGGTGGTCTTCCTATAGAACGGGATGTTTCTGGGTTGTGGGAGGAGCATAATGTTTCCCTCCAATCCCAACCATTTCTCTCATCTGACCCTCATTACGTACTTTGACCACTAGGTGGTAACCCTCCTCCACACACTACTGCTGTGTGACAAGTTAGACTTCTCTCTATGTGTATATATCTATACTGTATCTAACCCTGTTTATACCACTAGGTGGTAACCCTCCTCCACACACTACTGCTGTGTGACAAGTTAGACTTCTCTCTATGTGTATATATCTATACTGTATCTAACCCTGTTTATACCACTAGGTGGTAACCCTCCTCCACACACTACTGCTGTGTGACAAGTTAGACTTCTCTCTATGTGTATATATCTATACTGTATCTAACCCTGTTTATACCACTAGGTGGTAACCCTCCTCCACACACTACTGCTGTGTAAAAAGTTAGACTTCTCCACGGCTCTGATCGTCTGTCCTCTCAACACCGTTCTCAACTGGCTCAATGAGTTTGAGAAGTGGCAGTACGGCTTCAAGGACGAGGAGAGTTTAGAGGTACACACTTACTCTGATATACCTGTGTGTGTCTTTACTCTGTCTGTGTGTCTTTACTCTGTCTGTGTGTCTTTACTCTGTCTGTGTGTCTTTACTCTGTCTGTGTGTCTTTACTCTGTCTGTGTGTCTTTACTCTGTCTGTGTGTCTTTACTCTGTCTGTGTGTCTTTACTCTGTCTGTGTGTCTTTACTCTGTCTGTGTGTCTTTACTCTGTCTGTGTGTCTTTACGCTGTCTGTGTGTCTTTACGCTGTCTGTGTGTCTTTACGCTGTCTGTGTGTCTTTACGCTGTCTGTGTGTCTTTACACTGTCTGTGTCTTTACACTGTCTGTGTGTCTTTACACTGTCTGTGTGTCTTTACTCTGTCTGTGTGTCTTTACTCTGTCTGTGTGTCTTTACTCTGTCTGTGTGTCTTTACGCTGTCTGTGTCTTTACACTGTCTGTGTGTCTTTACTCTGTCTGTGTGTCTTTACGCTGTCTGTGTGTCTTTACGCTGTCTGTGTCTTTACACTGTCTGTGTGTCTTTACTCTGTCTGTGTGTCTTTACTCTGTCTGTGTGTCTTTACTCTGTCTGTGTGTCTTTACTCTGTCTGTGTGTCTTTACGCTGTCTGTGTCTTTACGCTGTCTGTGTCTTTACACTGTCTGTGTGTCTTTACTCTGTCTGTGTGTCTTTACGCTGTCTGTGTGTCTTTACGCTGTCTGTGTGTCTTTACTCTGTCTGTGTGTCTTTACTCTGTCTGTGTGTCTTTACGCTGTCTGTGTGTCTTTACGCTGTCTGTGTGTCTTTACGCTGTCTGTGTGTCTTTACGCTGTCTGTGTGTCTTTACGCTGTCTGTGTGTCTTTACGCTGTCTGTGTGTCTTTACTCTGTCTGTGTGTCTTTACTCTGTCTGTGTGTCTTTACTCTGTCTGTGTGTCTTTACGCTGTCTGTGTGTCTTTACGCTGTCTGTGTGTCTTTACGCTCTCTGTCACTAGGTGACGGAGCTGGCCACGGTGAAGCGTCCTCAGGAGAGAGCGTCTGCTCTGCAGCAGTGGCAGGAGGATGGAGGAATCATGATCATTGGCTATGAGATGTACCGTAACCTCACTCAGGGTAGAAACATCAAGAGCAAGAAACTCAAAGAGACCTTCCAGAAGACCCTGGTTGACCCAGGTAGGTAGAGGACACACACACATGGTTATTTCTTGTATCCAGTTTCTTCTCAACTCTCTCTGCTCTGTGTTGTCTCCCTCCCCAGGCCCAGATTTTGTGATCTGTGATGAGGGCCACATCTTGAAGAACGAGGCGTCGGACATCTCTAAAGCCATGAACTCCATCAAGACCCGACGGAGAGTGGTGCTCACCGGCACTCCACTGCAGAACAACCTCCTAGAGTGTATGTCCATTACTTCCTGTTATATCCAGACCGCTGGCCTACAGGACATTCGGAAATAATTCAGACCCCTGGACTTTTAACACATTACAGCCTTACTCTAAAAAAATGTTTTTTGAAAGCCCCCCCCCCCCTCATCATTCTACACATAATGACTAAGCAAAAAACAGGTTTAGAAATGTTTGTTAACCTCTTGCTCCTACCTGACACGCAGGCGTCCCATCTAGACATCTGGAAATGGAAATGCGCTACGCTAAATGATAATAGTATTAGTTAAAACTCAAACGTTCATTAAAATACACATGCAGGGTATTGAATTAAAGCTACACTTGTTGTGAATCCAGGCAACAATTCAGATTTTTAAAATGCTTTTCGGCGAAAGCATGAGAAGCTATTATCTGATAGCATGTAACACCCCAAAAGACCCGCAGGGGACGGACGTAAACAAAACAATTAGCATAGTCGGCGCTACACAAACCGCACAAATAAAATATAAAACATTCATTACCTTTGACCATCTTCTTTGTTGGCACTCCTAGATGTCCCATAATCACTATTGGGTCTTTTTTTCCGATTAAATCGGTCCATATATAGCCTAGATATCGATCTATGAAGAATGTGTGATAAACGAAAAAAAATGGCGTTTCATAACGTAACGTCATTGTTTAAAATTAAAAAAGTTGACGATAAACTTTCACAAAACACTTGGAAATACTTTTGTAATGCAACTTTAGGTATTAGTAAACGTTAATAAGCGATCAAATTGATCACGAAGCGATGTATATTCTATAGGGGTACGTCTGGAAATAATGTCCGGGTAAATCTCAACCAAAATATCCGGTCAGAGACCTGAAGAAATGGGCTGTCTCTTCTTCATTTGACCAAGAAACAAAGCCTAGGCAAATGACAAGACTGTTGACATCGTGTGGAAGCTGTAGGAATTGCAATCTCGGCTCCAGGTAATTTGCTTTCCCATAGACAATACATGCAAGTGGCGCATTGATATATTTTCCCATTTTTAGTGATCAGATTTTCCTGCGCTTTTCGATGAAACGCACGTTCTGTTATAGTCACAGCCGTGATTTAACCAGTTTTATAGACGTCTGAGTGTTTTCTATCCACACATACTAATCATATGCATATACTATATTCCTGGCATGAGCAGCAGGGCGCTGAAATGTTGCGCGATTTTTAACAGAATGTTCAAAAAAGTAGGGGGTAGGAGTAACAGGCTAATTCATAAAAAAATACAAAACTGAAAAATCACAAGTACATTTAGTATGCAGATCTTTTCCTCAGTACTTTGATGAAACACCTTTGGCAGCGATTACAGCCTCTGGTCTTCTTGGGTCTGACGCTACAAACTTGGCACACCTGTATTTGGGGAGTTTCTCCCATTCTTCTCTGCATATCCTCTTTGGTTGGTGGAGGGCCGAAAAGCCCTCCCAGGTCCACCCATGACTGTGCCCCTGCCCAGTCAAGTGAAATCCATGGATTAGGGCCTAATTAATTAATTTAAATTGACTGATTTTCTTTCTATCTCAGTAAAATATTAGAAAAGGTTGCATGTTGATTTTGTTCAATATAGTAAGTTATATGGACTCGTGTTAAATAGCAGGGGTTGACCATTTTTTTATGACTACCTCTGTCCCCCATACATACAGTTGAAGTTGGAAGTTTACATACACTTTAGCCAAATACATTTAAACTACTTTTTTTTTCACAATTCCTGAGGATTCCTGATTCCTGTTTGGATGACCAGTTTATTTTAAGAATGTGAAATGTCAGAATAATAGTAGAGAGAATTATTTATTTCAGCTTTTATTTCTTTCATCACATTCCCAGTGGGTCAGAAGTTTACATACACTCAATTAGCATTACCTATAAATTGTTTAACTTGGGCCAAAAGCTTCGGGTAGCCTTCCACAATAAGTTAGGTGAATTTTGGCCCGTTCCTCCTGACAGGGCTGATGTAACTGAGTCAGGTTTGTAAGGCCTCCTTCCTCGCATACGCTTTTTCAGTTCTGCCCACAAATGTTCTATGGGATTGAGGTCAAGCCTTTGTGATGGCCACTAATACCTTGACTTTGTTGTCCTTAAGCCATTTTGCCACAACTTTGGAAGACCGATTTGCGACCAAGCTTTAACTTCCTGACTGATGTCTTATGAGGTTGCTTCAATAGATCCACATAATTTTTCATCCTCATGATGCCATCTATTTTGTGAAGTGCACCAGTCCCTCATGCAGTAAAGCACCCCCACAACATGATACTGCCACCCCTGTGCTTCATGGTTGGGATGGTGATCTTCGTCTTGCAAGCCTCCCCCTTTTTCCTCCAAACATAACGATGGTCATTATGACCAAACAGATCTATTTTTGTTTCATCAGACTAGAGGACATTTCTCCAAAAAGTATGATCTTTGTCCCCATGTGCAGTTGCAAACCGTAGTCTGGCTTTTTTTATGGCCGTTTTGGAGCAGTGGCTTCTTCCTTGCTGAGCGGCCTTGACTCGTTTTACTGTGATTATAGATACTTCTGTACCTGTGTCCTCCAGCATCTTCACAAGGTCCTTTGCTGTTGTTCAATGACGGCCTAGGAACAGTGGGTTAACTGCCTTGTTCAGGGGCAGAACGACAGATTTGTACCTTGTCAGCTCAGGGATTCGATCCAGCAACCTTTCAGTTACTAGTCCAACACTCTAACCACTAGGCTACCCTGCCGCCTCTACACTCTAACCACTAGGCTACCCTGCCGCCTCTACACTCTAACCACTAGGCTACCCTGCCGCCTCTACACTCTAACCACTAGGCTTCCAGCCATTATTAGTATATCTGCTGTACATATCATTCATAGTATATCTTGTGTAGATACATATGGATGATGACTGTTAGTGTTATTTGGGTTGATAATTAGATTCTTTTTTTTAAATGGATTATTTGTGTGCCAGTTTGACATTTTAATGCATTGTTAGGCGCTGTAACATAAGCATTTCACAGCCCCGCTATAACATCTGCTAAACTGTTTAGGTGACCGATAACCTTTGATTTGACCTTGGGACAAAACCTCAATACAACCTCGATACAACCACACAGCCCTTGACCGCTCTGTCAGCCTACAATACAACCCTCATTTGACTGCCCCTGGGGACACAGACAACAAAGTGCAACTGGACTATGAATTAAATATAGACAACACCCCAGTGGACTGCTATCTAAAGGACAGGTTGGTTGGTGTACAGTCAACCTCGGGTGCAGGTTAGTTAGCGACTCTCAAACCCAAGATAACTGGAACACAGCATGGAACCACGGAACCCAAACCGGCTGCTCACGCGGGTCATCATGCATTTATTTTTGTCCCCCCCCCAAAAAATATATCAAAACCAAAATATCAAAACAAACTGAACCAATGACATTCATTGGGACAGGTCGAAAAGCATTAAACATGGCTATTTAGCTAGCTAGCTTGCTGTTGTTGCTAGCTAACGTTAATTTGTCCTATTTAGCTAGCTAGCTTGCTGTTGTTGCTAGCTAACGTTAATTTGTCCTATTTAGCTAGCTTGCTGTTGCTAGCTCATTTGTCCTGGGATGTAAACATTGAGTTGTTATTTTACCAGAAATGCACAAGGACCTGTACTCCGAATATGAATCCACACATAAAACGGCAAACCGAATCGTTTCTAGTCATCTCTCCAGGCTTTTATCGTTTATGGTGATCGCATCAAAACTTTCGTTGTATTACCATGACTACCAGCAAAAAAAGTTAGTCTTTCATTCAATTCAATTCAAGGGCTTTATTGGCATGGGAAACATGTGTTAACATTGCCAAAGCAAGTGAGGTAGACAACATACAAAGTGAATATATAAATTGAAAAACAACAAAAACGAACAGTAAACATTACACATACAGAAGTTTCAAAACAGTAAAGACATTAAATGTCATATTATATATATATATATACACAATGTACAAATAGTTAAAGGACACAAGATAAAATAAATAAGCATAAATATGGGTTGTATTTACAATGGTGTTTGTTCTTCACTGGTTGCCCTTTTCTTGTGGCAACAGGTCACAAATCTTGCTGCTGTGATGGCACACTGTGGTATTTCACCCAATAGATATGGGAGTTTATCAAAATTGGATTTGTTTTCGAATTCTTTGTGGATCTGTGTAATCTGAGGGAAATATGTGTCTCTATGGTCCTACATTGGGCAGGAGGTTAGGAAGTGCAGCTCAGTTTCCACCTCATTTTGTGGGCAGTGAGCACATAGCCTGTCTTCTCTTGAGAGCCATGTCTGCCTATGGCGGCCTTTCTCAATAGCAAGGCTATGCTCACTGAGTCTGTACATAGTCAAAGCTTTCCTAAATTTTGGGTCAGTCACAGTGGTCAGGTATTCTGCCACTGTGTACTCTCTGTTTAGGGTCAGTCACAGTGGTCAGGTATTCTGCCACTGTGTACTCTCTGTGTAGGGTCAGTCACAGTGGTCAGGTATTCGGCCGCTGTGTTCTCTCTGTTTAGGGCCAAATAGCATTCTAGTTTGCTCTGTTTTTTTGTTAATTCTTTCCAATGTGTCAAGTAATTATCTTTTTGTTTTCTCATGATTTGGTTGGGTCTAATTTTTTGCCAATTTTAACCGCACACTTGTTGTTTGAGAAGACTTTGCCTTTGTTTTGGTTTGTTTGGTTGTCAATTAGGGTGTGCAGGGTGAATACATGGTCTGTTGTACGGTAATTTGGTAAAAAGCCAATTTGACATTTGCTCAGTACATTGTTTTCATTGAGGAAATGTACGAGTCTGCTGTTAATAATAATGCAGAGGATTTTCCCAAGGTTACTGTTGACACATATTCCACTGTAGTTATTGGGGTCAAATTTGTCTCCACTTTTGTGGATTGGGGTGATCAGTCCTTGGTTCCAAATATTGGGGAAGATGCCAGAGCTAAGTATGATGTTAAAGAGTTTTAGTATAGCCAATTGGAATTTGTTGTCTGTATATTTGATCATTTCATTGAGGATACCATCAACACCACAGGCCTTTTTGGGTTGAAGGGTTTTTATTTTGTCCTGTAACTCATTCAATGTAATTGGAGAATCCAGTGGGTTCTGGAATCCAGTGGGTTCTGGAATCCAGTGGGTTCTGGAATCCAGGGGGTTCTGGTCTTTAATAGTTGATTCTAATATCTGTATTTGATCATGTATATGTTTTTGCTCTTTATTCTTTGTTATAGAACCAAAAAGATTGGAGAAGTGGTTTACCCATACATCTCCATTTTGGATACATACTTCTTAGTGTTTGTTTAGTGTTTTCCAATTTTCCCAGAAGTGGTTAGAGTCTATGGATTCTTCAATTACATTGAGCTGATTTCTGACGTGCTGTTCCTTCTTTTTCCGTAGTGTATTTCTGTGTTGTTTTAGTGATTCACCATAGTGAAGGCGTAGACTCAGGTTTTCCGGGTCTCTATGTTTTTGGTTGGACAGGTTTCTCAATTTCTTTCTTAGATTTTTGCATTCTTCATCAAACCATTTGTCATTATTGTTAATTTTCTTCAGTTTTCTATTTGAGATTTTTAGATTTGATATGGAAGCTGAGAGGTCAAATATACTGTTAAGATTTTCTACTGCCAAGTTTACACCTTCACTATTACAGTGGAACGTTTTACCCAGGAAATTGTCTAAAAGGGATTGAATTTGTTGTTGCCTAATTGTTTTTTGGTAGGTTTCCAAACTGCATTCCTTCCATCTATAGCATTTCTTAATGTTACTCAGTTCCTTTGGCTTTGATGCCTCATGATTGAGTATTGCTCTGTTTAAGTAGACTGTGATTTTGCTGTGGTCTGATAGGGGTGTCAGTGGACTGGCTGTGGTCTGATAGGGGTGTCAGTGGGCTGACTGAACGCTCTGAGAGATTCTGGGTTGAGGTCAGTGATAAAGTAGTCTACAGTACTACTGCCAAGAGATGAGCTATAGGTGTACCTACCATAGGAGTCCCCTCGAAGCCTACCGTTGACTATGTACATACCCAGCGTGAGACAGAGCTATAGGTGTACCTACCATAGGAGTCCCCTCGAAGCCTACCGTTGACTATGTACATACCCAGCGTGCGACAGAGCTATAGGTGTACCTACCATAGGAGTCCCCTCGAAGCCTACCGTTGACTATGTACATACCCAGCGTGAGACAGAGCTATAGGTGTACCTACCATAGGAGTCCCCTCGAAGCCTACCGTTGACTATGTACATACCCAGCGTGAGACAGAGCTATAGGTGTACCTACCATAGGAGTCCCCTCGAAGCCTACCATTGACTATGTACATACCCAGCGTGCGACAGAGCTGCAGGAGTTGTGACCCGTTTTTGTTGGTTATGTTGTCATAGTTGTGCCTAGGGGGGCATATGTGGGAGGGAATGCTGTCACCTCCAGGTAGGTGTTTGTCCCCCTGTGTGCTGAGGGTGTCAGGTTCTTGTCCAGTTCTGGCATTTAGGTTGCCACAGACTAGTACATGTCCCTGGGCCTGGAAATGATTGATTTCCCCCTCCAGGATGGAGAAGCTGTCTTCATTAAAGTATGGGGATTCTAGTGGGGGGATATAGGTAGCACACAGGAGGACATTTTTCTCTGTTAAGATCATTTCCTTTTGAATTTCTAGCCAAATGTAAAATGTTCCTGTTTCGATGAATTTAATGGAGTGAGTTAGGTCTGCTCTATACCAGATTAGCATACCCCCTGAGTCCCTTCCCTGTTTCACACCTGGTAGTTTGGTGGATGGGACTACCAGCTCTCTGTAACCTAGAGGACAACCAGTGGGTCCATCTCCTCTATACCACCCATCAGCTCTCTGTAACCTAGAGGACAACCAGTGGGTCCGTCTCCTCTATACCAGGTTTCTTGCAGGATGACAATGTCTGTATTACCGATTTCTTTGGTGAAGTCCGGGTTTCTGCTCTTTAGGCCAAAGGCAGATGACCTCAGGCCTTGGATATTCCAGGATGGTATAGTGAAGGCTTTTTGTTCCATAGAGTGTCCAATGTTGTTGGTCGTGATTTGGCCTCAGGCCAGTAAGTGTGAGCAGAGCCTGCTGAGCATCTGGTACATGCCATTGGCTTGGGCGAGTGGGTATAACCAATGAGGAGATGAGACGTGGGTACCTGCTTCTATATTTTACGTGTCCGGTTTGGTCAGCATGTTAGGCTGGATTCAAATCAGCGACGGCACCACAGATTCATGGATAGGGGTGGTTTGGCATACTCCCTGTCCGTTTACTGTTAGCCAGCAGTCTCAAGCCACAGAAGTAGCTAACATTAACTTAGATATTTACGCTAGGCATTTTGTGAGTTGCATCAACAATTCAGCAGAGCAAGTTATTAAATGGGTACATAGTTCAATAGTAATATCCTCTAAAACGCTCTGGTGACAAACAAACTTTGCTGCCCTGTTTTCAATTGACCCCATGACTGGGAGAACCTATTCAAGTAAATATATTTCAGAAATTTTTAAATAAAATGATGCATTATTAGCTACAGTGAAGGCTAACTCAAATTAGCTATCTAGCCAACTTCAAATACTGTATAGATAGCTAGCCAAGTGAATTAAATATCAGCAGCTAGATGTATTTATCACTGTAAAAAACAAACTCCAAATGCATTTGTAGGTAGCTAGTTCACAACCATGGAGGGTGAAAGGATAACAGCCCTAACTGTCAGTGAGAGAGGAGGCTATTCTGGACAGGGCAGGTACTTGTGTGTAGTTCCTGTTCCTAGAAGTGAGGACAGAGTTAACAGTAACATAATATTCAGTGTGGTGTCATTTGAAGTGTGTTTCTTGTGAGGTTTTCTGTCCTCAGATTAAGAGCTCTATGAAAGCCTGTCTACATATGAAGAGCAGTGGTTCTCAGTTCTGGGGACTCAAGAGGGGCACATGGTTGTTTTTTCCTCAGCACTTCATAGCTGATTCAGTTGATCAACTCAGGATGCCAACCCCCAGTCCTATCATCGCCACCTCGCCCGCTTTTAAGATGACCTTTGTGCTGTAGAGAAATGCTTATGTAATTGTGATGAACTTTTAGAATATTTATGTAGCACTGTGATTCATTAATCATATGCTGCCTTCCCTGCTCCTATGTTTGACCTCTTTCTTCCTCTGTTTTATAATGAAGTACAGATCCAACTTGTATTTATAACACTTGGATAATGAGCTTATTTCAATAAAGCATTTTACATTCTCTACTGGTTGACATTAAGTCTCTCATTTGATGAAATACTCCAGCTATCCTGTGTTTATCAGATCAATGCAGATGAAGGGAATTAGATGTTGAGATGAACCGGTTTTACAGTATTTACATGCATAGGAAGTGTAGTGTACCGTTTAAATGATATCTGTATGAAACAATTAGCCTTTAACTAGTTCAATCCTGTTTCTAGTCTATTAGTTCCAATGTGTAACCACTGATGTCCCAGGAGCAGGAGAGGTAAACACTGTTCAAGTGTATAATTGTAATACATACATGCAGACACGGCGTCATTCAAAGACTGGAGTTTGATACACCTGGTTTTGGATTTGACTGGAAATAATCTCAGACATTCATACCTGAACAATAATAATAACTACAG
Organism: Oncorhynchus gorbuscha; assembly: GCF_021184085.1. NCBI lineage: Eukaryota > Metazoa > Chordata > Actinopteri > Salmoniformes > Salmonidae > Oncorhynchus > Oncorhynchus gorbuscha. The sequence goes on along the minus strand of NC_060195.1, from coordinate 693,165 downwards.
TAGATGATCAGTGAATATATTAAATGTACAGGCTACAATGTGGTAATAACTACAGTAGATGATCAGTGAATATATTAAATGTACAGGCTACAATGTGGTAATAACTACAGTAGATGATCAGTGAATATATTAAATGTACAGGCTACAATGTGGTAATAACTACAGTAGATGATCAGTGAATATATTAAATGTACAGGCTACAATGTGGGGACCTCGTGCATGGTAATAACTACAGTAGATGATCAGTGAATATATTAAATGTACAGGCTACAATGTGGTAATGACTACAGTAGATGATCAGTGAATATATTAAATGTACAGGCTACAATGTGGTAATAACTACAGTAGATGATCAGTGAATATATTAAATGTACAGGCTACAATGTGGTAATAACTACAGTAGATGATCAGTGAATATATTAAATGTACAGGCTACAATGTGGTAATAACTACAGTAGATGATCAGTCAATATATTAAATGTACAGGCTACAATGTGGTAATAACTACAGTAGATTATCAGTGAATATATTAAATGTACAGGCTACAATGTGGTAATAACTACAGTAGATGATCAGTGAATATATTAAATGTACAGGCTACAATGTGGTAATAACTACAGTAGATGATCAGTGAATATATTAAATGTACAGGCTACAATGTGGTAATAACTACAGTAGATGATCAGTGAATATATTAAATGTACAGGCTACAATGTGGTAATAACTACAGTAGATGATCAGTGAATATATTAAATGTACAGGCTACAATGTGGTAATAACTACAGTAGATGATCAGTGAATATATTAAATGTACAGGCTACAATGTGGTAATAACTACAGTAGATGATCAGTGAATATATTAAATGTACAGGCTACAATGTGGGGACCTCATACATAGTAATAACTACATGTATATACGACTTGCATCCTTGGCACAAAGTTATATTATATTCTACTCAATCCATAGGCTTCATTAATGTCATTCAGGCTGTTTTGAAGTTGATACAACTGGCTATGATAGTTGAGGTTCATAGCTCGGTTCTGAACTAATATGTATACCAAACGTTTGGGTCAATACACAGATCGGCTCGATAGCTAGCTACACATCCATAGTCACACAGGGATTTTGACTCCAGAATGAGTCACAATATACACACAGCAGTATGTGGAGACCCCTTCAAATTAGCGGATTTGGCTATTTAAGCCACACCCGTTGCTGACAGGTGTATAAAATCAAGCACCCAATGCAATCTCCATAGACAAACATTGGCAGTAGAATGGCCTTACTGAAGAGCTCAGTGACTCTCAATGTCATAAGATGCTACCTTTCCAACAAGTCAGTTCGTCAAATTTCTGCCCTGCTCGAGCTGCACCAGTCAACTGTAAGTGGAAACGTCTAGGAGCAACAACGGCTCAGCCTTGAAGTGGTAGGCCAAACAAGCTCGCAGAACGGGACCGCTGAAGTGTGTAGCGCATAAAAATTGTCTTCAAATGCAACTCACTGAGTTCCAAACTGACACAGCAACGTCATTGGGGTCATGAAATGAGTGTTAGACTGAAACAAAAAGTAGAATATGGAAGTGCCTACCTTGTCAGTCAACTGTCCCCAGAAGAGTAGCTCCCTGTGGTACTGAGACCATGTGGCCAATCTTTCTGCGTCTCTCCCTCAGTCCGTCTCCAACCCAGTGTGGCCTCTGTTGCATTCCTCTCCAGGCCCCAGCAATGCCCTTGAATTAAAAGGAAACACCAGACCAGCCCACCGCTGGCCACAGTACCATTCCACACTACGGGACACACCAACACACTCCTGTTTTCACTCATCAGTCAGTCAAGGCTTCTCCCAGTCTTCCCTCCTAGAGTTCCTCTCCGACCCTCTCTCCCCGTCGTCCCTCCTAGAGTTCCTCTCCGACCCTCTCTCCCCGTCGTCCCTCTCCGACCCTCTCTCCCAGTCTTCCCTCCTAGAGTTCCTCTCCGACCCTCTCTCCCAGTCTCCCCTCCTAGAGTTCCTCTCCGACCCGCTCTCCCTGTCTCCCCTCCTAGAGTTCCTCTCCGACCCTCTCCCAGTCTCCCCTCCTAGAGTTCCTCTCCGACCCTCTCTCACCGTCGTCCCTCCTAGAGTTCCTCTGACCCCCTCTCTCCCCGTCGTCCCTCCGACCCTCTCTCCCCTCCTAGAGTTCCTCTCCGACCCTCTCTCCCCCCTAGAGTTCCTCTCCGACCCGCTCTCCCAGTCTCCCCTCCTAGAGTTCCTCTCCGACCCGCTCTCCCAGTCTCCCCTCCTAGAGTTCCTCTCCGACCCGCTCTCCCAGTCTCCCCTCCTAGAGTTCCTCTCCGACCCTCTCTCACCGTCGTCCCTCCTAGAGTTCCTCTGACCCCCTCTCTCCCCATCGTCCCTCCTAGAGTTCCTCTGACCCCCTCTCCCCGTCGTCCCTCCTAGAGTTTCTCCGACCCTCTCTCCCCTCCTAGAGTTCCTCCGACCCTCTCTCCCCTCCTAGAGTTCCTCTCCGACCCTCTCTCCCCCCTAGAGTTCCTCTCCGACCCTCTCTCCCTGTCTCCCCTCCTAGAGTTCCTCTCCGACCCTCTCTCCCCATCGTCCCTCCTAGAGTTCCTCTCCGACCCTCTCTCCCCTCCTAGAGTTCCTCTCTAACCCTCTCTCCCTGTCTCCCCTCCTAGAGTTCCTCTCCGATCCTCTCCCTGTCTCCCCTCCTAGAGTTCCTCTCCGACCCTCTCTCCCCTCCTATAGTTCCTCTCCGACCCGCTTTCCCTGTCGTGCCTCTCCGACCCTCTCTCCTAGTCTTCCCTCCTAGAGTTCCTCTCCGACCCAATCTCCCCGTCGTCCCTCCTAGAGTTCCTCTCCGACCCTCTCTCCCTGTCGTCCCTCTCCGACCCTCTCTCTCTGTCGTCCCTCTCCGACCCTCTTTCCCTCCCAACCAGCTTAACACCGCTGCTGCTAGCCAAGACCAACTCATTGCTAAATAGAGGGAGATGGTGTCTCACTGTGGTGGGGGGGATGACTAAGATTGTGTCCCAAATGTCACCCTAGTCCCTACAGAGTGCACAACTTTTGACTAGAGCCCTATGAGCCTCCTGGTCAAAAGTAGTGCACTACATTTGGAACAGGGTGCCATTTGGGACAAAGGTTCGGAGAAGAGCAGCCGTTTAGGTCCTGAAGTCACCAATGACGGGAGTGGAACTGAAGGAAGGCTGGTACACGGTATCAACGTGGATTTACTGCACACGAAGACGTGAAACCAGAGGTTTGGAACTGTAGCATACCGCTACTGACACTTTGCAATGTCAGTCAACATTATAAAACAACCTGTCTTTATATACACCATGGACTGGATTAGGGTTGCAAAACTCTACTCCCCCCCCTGTCTTTATATACACCATGGACTGGATTAGGGTTGCAAAACTCTACCCCCCCCCTGTCTTTATATACACCATGGACTGGATTAGGGTTGCAAAACTCTACTCCCCCTGTCTTTATATACACCATGGACTGGATTAGGGTTGCAAAACTCTACCCCCCTGTCTTTATATACACCATGGACTGGATTAGGGTTGCAAAACTCTACTCCCCCCCCAAAAAAAAAGCTGGAAATCCATAATCATCCAACTAGGAGTTCTGGAAACAAGGACATTTTAGGAAAGCAAAGAGTTGGATGGTTTACCTACGGGAGACGGACATTAATACTGCAACTAAAGCAGAAATAAAGAGCTGTTGTACAGCTGAATGACAAGCACAGGTTCAATTCATTATCTTTATCATTTTACTGTACAACAATGTGTAAATTGTAAACTGACAAACTGGAAGAGAGAGAGAGATGGAGTAGTATTATATTACAGTACAATAACTTTCCTACATTAAATATGAAAATAAATTATATTATGTAAATATAAAATGGCAACAGCCCGTTTTCAACCAATCAAAAACCAGGAGGTTATTGGTTAATCTACTTTGCCTGGCAACGCCCAAGCCTGAAATAATTCATTCTTGCCTCTTCATAGGTTCCACTGCACATCATGTGACTTGTCAACAATGCCACGATGTCTAGACAGATCCACAAGAATGTGTTGAGAAGCCTGTGATTAACATGTCAGAGCTTTTTAACCACCATGAGACTATATAGTATCATCTGAGAGCCTAGTAACACCATGAGACTATATAGTACCATCTGAGAGCCTAGAAACACCATGAGACTATATAGTACCATCTGAGAGCCTAGAAACACCATGAGACTATATAGTACCATCTGAGAGCCTAGAAACAATGAGACTATATAGTATCATCTGAGAGCCTAAAAACACCATGAGACTATATAGTACCATCTGGACAGCGGACAGCGGAGTCAATCACCACCTTCCGGAGACACCTGAAACCCCACCTCTTTAAGGAATACCTAGGATAGGATAAGTAATCCTTCTCACCCCCCCCTTTAAGATTTAGATGCACTATTGTAAAGTGACTGTTCCACTGGATGCCATAAGGTGAATGCACCAATTTGTAAGTCGCTCTGGATAAGAGCGTCTGCTAAATGACTTAAATGTAAAATGTAATGTAATGTAGTACCATCCGAGAGCCTAGAAACACCATGAGACTATATAGTACCATCTGAGAGCCTAGAAACACCATGAGACTATATAGTATCATCTGAGAGCCTAAAACACCATGAGACTATATAGTACCATCTGAGAGCCTAGAAACACCATGAGACTATATAGTACCATCTGAGAGCCTAGAAACACCATGAGACTATATAGTACCATCTGAGAGCCTAGAAACACCATGAGACTATATAGTACCATCAGAGAGCCTAGAAACACCATGAGACTAAATAGTACCATCTGAGAGCCTAGAAACACCATGAGACTATATAGTACCATCTGAGAGCCTAGAAACACCATGAGACTATATAGTACCATCTGAGAGCCTAGAAACACCATGAGACTATATAGTACCATCTGAGAGCCTAGAAACACCATGAGACTATATAGTACCATCTGAGAGCCTAGAAACACCATGAGACTATATAGTACCATCTGAGAGCCTAGAAACACCATGAGACTATATAGTACCATCTGAGAGCCTAGAAACACCATGAGACTATATAGTACCATCTGAGAGCCTAGAAACACCATGACAGACTATATAGTACCATCTGAGAGCCTAGAAACACCATGAGACTATATAGTACCATCTGAGAGCCTAGAAACACCATGAGACTATATAGTACCATCTGAGAGCCTAGAAACACCATGAGACTATATAGTACCATCTGAGAGCCTAGAAACACCATGAGACTATATAGTACCATCTGAGAGCCTAGAAACACCATGAGACTATATAGACCATATAGAAATACCATGAGACTATATAGTACCATCTGAGAGCCTAGAAACACCATGAGACTAATAGTACCATCTGAGAGCCTAGAAACACCATGAGACTATATAGTACCATCTGAGAGCCTAGAAACACCATGAGACTATATAGTACCATCTGAGAGCCTAGAAACACCATGAGACTATATAGTACCATCTGAGAGCCTAAACACAATGAGACTATATAGTACCATCTGAGAGCCTAGAAACACCATGAGACTATATAGTACCATCTGAGAGCCTAGAAACACCATGAGACTATATAGTACCATCTGAGAGCCTAGAAACACCATGAGACTATATAGTACCATCTGAGAGCCTAGAAACACCATGAGACTATATAGTACCATCTGAGAGCCTAGAAACACCAACGCCTATTAATAACAAAGATATTCATCAATCAATCCTTTGGTTGTGAGCAATAACCTCAATAAATAAGGTTTACTTTGCAGCTAAGGATGTTGTTGTGTAAAAAACCTCAATCGTCAGTACTGCAGTATATACTGTAATGTGGGATATGAACATAGAACGGTGTAATGTGGGATATGAGATATGAACATAACAGTATAATGTGGGATGCAGTATATACTGTAATACTGTAATGTGGGATATGAGATATGAACATAGAACAGTATAATGTGGGATATGAGATATGAACATATAACAGTGTAATGTGGGATATGAGATATGAACATAGAACGGTGTAATGTGGGATATGAGATATGAACATATAACAGTATAATGTGAGATGCAGTATATACTGTAATACTATAATGTGGGATATGAGATATGAACATAACAGTATAATGTGAGATGCAGTATATACTGTAATACTATAATGTGGGATATGAGATATGAACACATAACAGTATAATGTGAGATGCAGTATATACTGTAATACTGTAATGTGGGATATGAGATATGAACATATCCTTCTGTACTGGTTAATGGAAGTTGTCAGTCATCCATTTGAGGACATCCAGTTTTCCACGTCGCTGCTGCTAACCCTGTTGGTGCTGATAGTACTAAAACAATGTAGTAAAGTGCCATTGTTTGCTGTGCACCATTAAAAAGACCTTCAATGTCTTAATGAGTGATTCGTTCCTGCTGTAGGAGCAGTCTCTCCGCTGTAGGAGCAGTCTCTCCGCTGTAGGAGCAGTCTCTCTGCTGTAGGAGCAGTCTCTCCGCTGTAGGAGCAGTCTCCCCGCTGTAGGAGCAGTCTCTCCGCTGTAGGAGCAGTCTCCCCGCTGTAGGAGCAGTCTCCCCGCTGTAGGAGCAGTCTCCCCGCTGTAGGAGCAGTCTCTTTGCTGTAGGAGCAGTCTCTCCGCTGTAGGAACAGTCTCTCCGCTGTGGAGCAGTCTCTCCGCTGTAGGAGCAGTCTCTCCGCTGTCAGTCTCCCCGCTGTAGGAGCAGTCTCCCCGCTGTAGGAGCAGTCTCCCCGCTGTAGGAGCAGTCTCTCCGCTGTAGGAGCAGTCTCTCCGCTGTAGGAGCAGTCTCTCCGCTGTAGGAGCAGTCTCTCCGCTGTAGGAGCAGTCTCTCCGCTGTAGGAGTGAAACAGTGAGTTCCAATACAATGGGTTTGTCAAGTCATGTGCTGAAACAAATGTTCCTTTATCCACTAGTTCCTGCCCCAAGGTTGTGAGAAAACAGTGACTGTGTCGATCACGATGAAACAAAATTCTCCCTCCAATCCAGCATAGAGTTTGTCCGGGTTAGTTTTATTTTTTGGGGGCCCATCCAATACCCCCTGTCTGGGTCTGTTTGTTCTTCATATCCTACCAGAACCTAGCACCAGTCACCCGAATAAATGGAGCAAGAAATAAATGATGATTGGCGTTATGACTAGATGGAGTTAGTTCTTTAGTTTGAAGCAGTGAAAAGGAGTGAGAACTAGGACTTGAAAGCCTATCAGGAAGCAGAGCCCCTCTCTCCCTTCCAGGGCAGCCTATCAGAAAGCAGAGCACCTCTCTCCCTTCCAGGGCAGCCTATCAGAAAGCAGAGCACCCCTCTCCCTTCCAGGGCAGCCTATCAGAAAGCAGAGCCCCTCTCTCCCTTCCAGGGCAGCCTATCAGAAAGCAGAGCCCCTCTCTCCCTTCCAGGGCAGCCTCAGAAAGCAGAGCCCCTCTCTCCCTTCCAGGGCAGCCTATCAGAAAGCAGAGCCCCTCTCTCCCTTCCAGGGCAGCCTATCAGAAAGCAGAGCCCCTCTCTCCCTTCCAGGGCAGCCTATCAGAAAGCAGAGCACCTCTCTCCCTTCCAGGGCAGCCTATCAGAAAGCAGAGCCCCTCTCTCCCTTCCAGGGCAGCCTATCAGAAAGCAGAGCCCCTCTCTCCCTTCCAGGGCAGCCTATCAGAAAGCAGAGCCCCTCTCTCCCTTCCAGGGCAGCCTATCAGAAAGCAGAGCCCCTCTCTCCCTTCCAGGGCAGCCTATCAGAAAGCAGAGCCCCTCTCTCCCTTCCAGGGCAGCCTATCAGAAAGCAGAGCACCTCTCTCCCTTCCAGGGCAGCCTATCAGAAAGCAGAGCACCTCTCTCCCTTCCAGGGCAGCCTATCAGAAAGCAGAGCACCTCTCTCCCTTCCAGGGCAGCCTATCAGAAAGCAGAGCACCTCTCTCCCTTCCAGGGCAGCCTATCAGAAAGCAGAGCACCTCTCTCCCTTCCAGGGCAGCCTATCAGAAAGCAGAGCCCCTCTCTCCCTTCCAGGGCAGCCTATCGGAAAGCAGAGCCCCTCTCTCCCTTCCAGGGCAGCCTATCAGAAAGCAGAGCACCTCTCTCCCTTCCAGGGCAGCCTATCAGAAAGCAGAGCACCTCTCTCCCTTCCAGGGCAGCCTATCAGAAAGCAGAGCCCCTCTCTCCCGTCCAGGGCAGCCTATCAGAAAGCAGAGCCCCTCTCTCCCTTCCAGGGCAGCCTATCAGAAAGCAGAGCCCCTCTCTCCCTTCCAGGGCAGCCTATCAGAAAGCAGAGCCCCTCTCTCCCTTCCAGGGCAGCCTATCAGAAAGCAGAGCCCCTCTCTCCCTTCCAGGGCAGCCTATCAGAAAGCAGAGCCCCTCTCTCCCTTCCAGGGCAGCCTATCAGAAAGCAGAGCCCCTCTCTCCCTTCCAGGGCAGCCTATCAGAAAGCAGAGCCCCTCTCTCCCTTCCAGGGCAGCCTATTAGTAAGCAGAGCACCTCTCCCTTCCAGGGAAGCCTATTAGTAAGCAGAGCACCTCTCTCCCTTCCAGGGCAGCCTATTAGAAAGCAGAACACCTCTCTCCCTCCAGGGCAGCCTATTAGAAAGCAGAACACCTCTCTCCCTCCAGGGCAGCCTATTAGAAAGCAGAGCACCTCTCTCCCTTCCAGGGCAGCCTATTAGAAAGCAGAACACCTCTCTCCCTCCAGGGCAGCCTATTAGAAAGCAGAGCACCTCTCTCCCTTCCAGGGCAGCCTATTAGAAAGCAGAACACCCCTCTCCCTCCAGGGCAGCCTATTAGAAAGCAGAACACCTCTCTCCCTTCTCCATAGAGGTTTTCCTAGCTCCCATGTTGAACTTGAACTTCGACTGGTCAGCGATCATCTGGTTTATTTCATTCTGTTTGTAGGAGGACAGTTTCTGACCGATCCATGCTACCTTCGTCTCTTCCTGGTTACCATGGATACACCTCAGACAGGCTCTGCCAATCAGGTAGGCCACCTCGGCCAGGTTGAGGAGAACACACACCCCCGACACGGAGAGCATGAACACGGTGAAGATGGTTTTCTCCGTGGGTCGCGACACGAAGCAGTCCACAGTGTTGGGGCAGGGGTACGAGTCACACTTGACCAGACGGAACATCTTGAAGTCAGGGTAGATCAAGTAGAATATATAAAGAAAGCAGACTTCCAGAATGATCCTAAACAGCACACTGATCATGTAGGTCCACCAGAGGGCGCCTGCGATCGCAAACTTCTGGTTCTTGAGTTGTTCCAACTCCTTAGGGGAAGCGCGCCCGGACTTCTTCAGGATCTTCTTGTTGATGTGTCTGCGATGGGCTACATGCATGGCCACTAGGAGAGCAGGCGCGGACACCAGGATGAGCTGCAAGGCCCACAGGCGGATGTGTGAGATGGGAAAGAACTGGTCATAGCAGACGGAGTTGCAGCCGGGCTGCTGGGTGTTGCAGGTGAAGCCAGACTTCTCGTCGCCCCAGACCGACTCGGCCGCCACCACGAGGACCAGGATTCTGAAGATGAAGATGACAGACAGCCAGATGCGGCCGATGCCGGTGGAATGCCTGTTTACGCCGCTGATGCCGGTGGAATGCCTGTTTAATGTTGACGCCTCTGCTGATTGGAAAGGAGAAACAAGAAGGGATATAGTTCGTAAAAGGACCCCCAGTTCATTTTCGATTCCAGGTCTGGAGAGGAGAAACAAGAAGGGATATAGTTCAGACTGTTTAATGTTGACGTTTCAGCTCTGAAAGCTTTTCTCAAGCCCAGTCTGGAAAGGAGAAACAAGAAGGGATATAGTTCAGACTGTTTAATGTTGACGTTTCAGCTCTGAAAGCTTTTCTCAAGCCCAGTCTGGAAAGGAGAAACAAGAAGGGATATAGTTCAGACTGTTTAATGTTGACGTTTCAGCTCTGAAAGCTTTTCTCAAGCCCAGTCTGGAGAGGAGAAACAAGAAGGGATATAGTTCAGACTGTTTAATGTTGACGTTCCAGCTCTGAAAGCTTTTCTCAAGCCCAGTCTGGAAAGGAGAAACAAGAAGGGATATAGTTCAGACTGTTTAATGTTGACGTTTCAGCTCTGAAAGCTTTTCTCAAGCCCAGTCTGGAAAGGAGAAATGTTAAGCTGATGATCACACTCAGGAGACTAACTTTTACTTAGAAGAATATAGGACTTAGGAAACAATGCATCTCACTGGGGCGGCAGGGTAGCCTAGTGGTTAGAGCGTTGGACTAGTAACCGAAAGGTTGCAAGTTCAAATCCCCGAGCTGACAAGGTACAAATCTGTCGTTCTGCCCCTGAACAGGCAGTTAACCCACTGTTCCCAGGCCGTCATTGAAAAGAAGAATTTGTTAAATAAAAGGTAAATGAAATACAAGCTGACATTCGATCACACTGGGAAAGACATTCTCTATAAGAACGACCAAGTCAAGGAAACATGTAATGAAGGAATTAGGGGACATCACGGTACATCACGATGGTAACACGTTGATATAGTCATTGAAACTGTACAATCTCTGAGTCAATCCTTAATAAAGGCAATCAATCAAACCTGTAGTGAGGAAGAGAGAGTTCTTAAACAACCCCACAGGTGCACTGTATGTATCCAACCAACAATCATCAAAAATGCTTGAGCTCAAATCACTAAAAACACCAGACACCTCGGACAGAAAAACATTCTCAAACCGTACTAATGTGGACTAAAACAGAACCTATATAGTCAACAACCCCCAACAAAACACACCCTTGTCTGCACCTAGAAAAGTGCACTACTTTCAACCAGGACGAATTGAATAGGGTGTGATTTAGAAAGCAGCAGATCCCAGTATTCCCTGAGCTGTTGGTCCTACCAGTCTCCGCCGGCCGCGGCGGCAGCACCAGGTCCTTAAACCACCACCGTCAGGTGTAGCCTGGCCATGGAGCTGGTCGGGTCACAGCAACGGCAAACAAGACTCAGCCAATCCCTGGCCTGCGCTTTAAGAACCTCGGGCGATGGCCTAACACGGGCGTAACGTCACGCCACGTAACGCTCCGATAGCCAATAGCGAAACGATAACGGAGACATGTGATCCATTCAACAAGTATTAATACTGACTGACCGTAACCTGACCTTCAGACAGACGGACAAACGGACACGGCTACACCAGACAGACCAGCCAAGATATATTCTCCAAGCAACGACTCTAAACATCCATCTCACTAGAAGAATCTTACATCAAACTTCAGACAGACACTGTCTAAGACCTCTACTGTAACTGAAGAAATATATAGCCAATCTCAAAACAGTCTTTAAACTATGCCAATCATAAAATACACCCAGATCAAACCAAGAGAAGTTATTGTATTCGAGTGAACAGATGTTTCATATCAGTAACTACTGTCTTTCTGCAGAACCATTCTAGAATCTAGTCTGGAATTCTAGAATTCTCAGAGAACTCCAGAACACCTCAGACAGTCAGAATCTCTTTCCTTTTCCTCAGGAATCTCAACACATCATCATCCGAATGGTTAATAAAGAGAATCAGAGATATTATGGATTTTTACCTTCAGCTGTGGTGGTACACAAAATGTGTACAAAGAAGGGTTAAATTAAATGTGTTTATTTTATCATGGAATCAGAAGGCTCTTGGCTTGTGAACACGATGCGTTGGTAAAATGCTAATCATTCCCGTGACACTAGCCACTACCCTGCACCGTAGCAGAGCCCAGCGCAGCACAGCGGTCATATGGTCTTATATAAACTATTACCATACAATGCTGCCCTTTATCAGAGCCCCAACAAGACTCTGTGTTATTCTGATAAAACGCCCTGGTTTCTGCCTACCCCCAGCGGAACATGCAGTAGAAAGAATCTGTGTGGACACAAAAGACCTGAGCTCCATGCTACATTATTTATGGTGCTGGGAGGGGAGGGCAGAGGGCTTCTAACCCGAACCCCTGAGCTCCATGCCACATTATTTATGGTGCTGGGAGGGGAGGGCAGAGGGCTTCTGACCCGAACCCCTGAGCGAGAGAGCAGGGGGAAAAGGCGGGCAGTGGGTAAAATGAGATGTTTGCAAAATCATTCAAGAAACAATGAATCAAACAGTTCCAGAAGTGGACAGTCAATGTCTTTGTGTTATACACTGGGTGTTTCTTTAGGGATTAGATGGTTCTGATTGGCTTGTTCCCCTGATCTATCCATTAGATGGTTCTGATTGGCTTGTTCCCCTGCTATCCATTAGATGGTTCTGATTGGCTTGTTCCCCTGAGCTATCCATTAGATGGTTCTGATTGGCTTGTTCCCCTGATCCATTAGATGGTTCTGATTGGCTTGTTCCCCTGATCTATCTATTAGATGGTTCTGATTGGCTTGTTCCCCTGAGCTATCCAGTAGATGGTTCTGATTGGCTTGTTCCCCTGATCTATCTATTAGATGGTTCTGTTTGGCTTGTTCCCCTGATCTATCCATTAGATGGTTCTGATTGGCTTGTTCCCCTGAGCTATCCATTAGATGGTTCTGATTGGCTTGTTCCCCTGATCTATCTATTAGATGGTTCTGATTGGCTTGTTCCCCTGAGCTATCCAGTAGATGGTTCTGATTGGCTTGTTCCCCTGATCTATCCAGTAGATGGTTCTGCTTGGCTTGTTCCCCTGATCTATCTATTAGATGGTTCTGCATGGCTTGTTCCCCTGATCTATCCATTAGATGGTTCTGATTGGCTCATTCCCCTGATCCACCACAGAAAAGCTCCAGGCAAAATGCTAGCCTGTTCCCTACACAGTGAAGTACGTTTGAACAGAGCCCATTAGGGAATAGGGCACCATTTTAGACTCATCCATATATCCTCAACATGACGGCTGCAGAGACAAACGGAAAAGGCTATACGGACACTCCTGACCTGCAAACCAACATTTCATTTCAGAATTAGTTCAAATTAGGGAGAAGGTAATGGCTCGACTTGGACTGAAATCGGTGCCGGTACCGTTTTATATTTAGGTGCAGGAGATCCACAACACTGTTGAGCTGATATTCTCTAAGTGGAACAGGAGCTCAAGCAGTACAACATTTGGAGGTGCTGGTACTCAGCCTGATTTTTGGTTAGTTGTTTTACAGGTCAGGAGTGTACTATTCCCGAGACAGAAAGATGAAAACAGTTGACCTCACTCCTGCGTCGCCCTCAGTCATGGCACCATCAGCTCATCTGAAAGAGTTGATCCAGCGCAGATGCCCCCTGACCAAAATAGACTTTATGGAAACAAATATTTACAAAAGCTAGCCTGGTCCCAGATCTGTGTGTGATCTAGTACTCCATTGCAGTCATTGTCAAGCCAATTGGCATAACAAGGAGTTGGCCTGACGGCTGAAACAGACCAGGGAGTTGGCCTGACAGCAGAAACAGACCAGGGAGTTGGCCTGACAGCAGAAACAGACCAGGGAGTTGGCCTGACAGCAGAAACAGACCAGGGAGTTGGCCTGACGGCTGAAACAGACCAGGGAGTTGGCCTGACGGCTGAAACAGACCAGGGAGTTGGCCTGACGGCTGAAACAGACCAGGGAGTTGGCCTGACGGCTGAAACAGACCAGGGAGTTGGCCTGACAGCTGAAACAGACCAGGGAGTTGGCCTGATGGCTGAGACAGACCAGGGAGTTGGCCTGACAGCAGAAACAGACCAGGGAGTTGGCCTGACAGCTGAAACAGACCAGGGAGTTGGTCTGATGGCAGAAACAGACCAAGGAGTTGGCCTGACGGGTGAAACAGACTGGCACTCAGGCTACAGAAACAACACCTGTTTGTCCTGTGATAGATGACCTAGAATCCGTTCACTGTACCATTATTCTACATCTCGATGCCCAGGGCTGTTCCTGCATCAGTTGTGATAAAGAGGTGGGAGGGGGGGGGTCAGGTTCATCCTGTTGTTGGTTAATACAAGTTATGGAGACTTGAGAGAATACAACATCGTAATGAGTTATGATGGCTTGAGAAACGCGTTTTGGACAATATGGTACATTTTAATTATTCTGTCAAATACAAAATGAAGACCAGTGAGAGATCCTGTAATGAATAAACCATTTATTATTCAACACACAGACACATAGCAAATATGTAAATGGTCAGAAAAGTAGCTAATAATAATGACAGAAGGCAAAAACATTGCAAACTTAGTGAAGGAAAAATAACACGCCACAGCATCATTTAAAGTCCTAAAAGGAAAGTTCACAGTGAGGAACTGTTGTCAAATACAGAATGGATCATCCTCCTACATTTACAGGATTATAAGGGCTGACTAAATAAAGACAGCCGGTCTGCTGGCTGACTAAATAAAGACAGCCGGTCTGCTGGCTGACTAAATAAAGACAGCCGGTCTGCTGGCTGACTAAATAAAGACAGCCGGTCTGCTGGCTGACTAAATAAAGACAGCCGGTCTGCTGGCTGACAAAATAAAGACAGCCGGTCTGCTGGCTGACAAAATAAAGACAGCCGGTCTGCTGGCTGACAAAATAAAGACAGCCGGTCTGCTGGCTGACAAAATAAAGACAGCCGGTCTGCTGGCTGACTAAATAAAGACAGCCGGTCTGCTGGCTGACTAAATAAAGACAGCCGGTCTGCTGGCTGACCAAATAAAGACAGCCGGTCTGCTGGCTGACCAAATAAAGACAGCCGGTCTGCTGGCTGACCAAATAAAGACAGCCGGTCTGCTGGCTGACCAAATAAAGACAGCCGGTCTGCTGGCTGACAAAATAAAGACAGCCGGTCTGCTGGCTGACAAAATAAAGACAGCCGGTCTGCTGGCTGACAAAATAAAGACAGCCGGTCTGCTGGCTGACAAAATAAAGACAGCCGGTCTGCTGGCTGACAAAATAAAGACAGCCGGTCTGCTGGCTGACAAAATAAAGACAGCCGGTCTGCTGGCTGACAAAATAAAGACAGCCGGTCTGCTGGCTGACAAAATAAAGACAGCCGGTCTGCTGGCTGACAAAATAAAGACAGCCGGTCTGCTGGCTGACAAAATAAAGACAGCCGGTCTGCTGGCTGACTAAATAAAGACAGCAGGTCTGCTGGCTGACCAAATAAAGACAGCCGGTCTGCTGGCTGACCAAATAAAGACAGCCGGTCTGCTGGCTGACTAAAGACAGCCGGTCTGCTGGCTGACTAAAGACAGCCAACGGTCACCCATGACACCCATAGTGCACCCTGGGAAGGAACATTTTAAAGGCCCACCTTTTGGCATCATCTTGGTGATGTAGAGAAATGCATTTTCACAACAATTTCCTGCAATTCTATACAAATTTCACCAAGGAGCGGAGAGAAATGTTTACAGTTTTAAAAGGAATTTCATGCAATGCATTTCTCCATGGGCAATGTGTTATTTTGCTCAAATATAAACAATATCAATAATGCTAAATTGTTCTTGTAATTTTAGTTCTCAGAGAATATATTATGAACAGCTCCATTATCTACATTACTTCATCTGGTTTTATGAACAGTTACCATTATCTACATTACATGTTAGGGTGACCTAGTGGTTAGAGCGTTGGACTAGCAACCGGAAGGTTGCAAGTTCAAACCCCCGAGCTGACAATGTACAAATCTGTCGTTCTACCCCTGAACAGGCAGTTAACCCACTGTTCCTAGGCCGTCATTGAAAATAATAATTTGTTCTTAACTGACTTCCCTGGTTAAATAAATAAAAAATAAAATAAAATCTTCATCTAGTTTTAGTTTGTCCTTCACGAAAATGTATTTAAACATGAAAATATACAGTACCAGTCAAAGGTTTGGACACACCTACTCATTCAAGGGTTTTTCTTTATTTTACTACTTTTGTAGAGTAATAGTGAAGACATCAAAACTATGAAATAACACATAGTAACCAAAAAAAGTGTTAAACAAATCTAAATATATAGTTTATATGAGATACTTCAAAGTAGCCACCCTTTGGCATTCTCTCAACCAGATTGTGTAACCTTCATTTAACTAGGCAAGATTCTTATTTACAATGATGGCCAAACCCGGACTAAGCTGGGCTAATTGTGTGGCTGTCCTATGGGACTCCCAATCACGGCCGGATGTGATACAGCCTGGATTCTAACCAAGGACTGTAGTGAGGCATCTTGCATTGAGATGCTGTGTCTTAGACTGCTGAGCCACTCAGGAGCCCTAGATCATGAGGTAGTCACCTGGAAGGCATTTCAATTAACAGGTGTGCCTCGTTAAAAGTTCATTTGCGTTTGAGCCAATCAGTTGTGTTGTGAGAAGGTAGGGGTGGTATACAGAAGATAGCCCTATTTGGTAAAAGACCAAGTCCATATTATGGCAGGAACAGATCAAATAAGCAAAGAGAAACGACAGTCCATCATTACTTTAAGACATGAAGGTCAGTCAATACGGAACATTTCAAGAACTTTGAAAGTTTCTTCAAGTGCAGTCGCAAAAACCATCAAGCGCTATGATGAAACTGGCTCTCATGAGGACCGCCACAGGAAAGGAAGACCCAGAGTTACCTCTGCTGCAAAGGATAAGTTCATTAGAGAGTTACCAGCATCAGAAATTGCATCCAAAATAAATGCTTCACGGAGTTCAAGTAACAGACATCTCAACTGTTCAAAGAAACCACTACAAGGACAGCAATAAGAAGAGACTTGCTTGGGCCAAGATACACGAGCAACGGACATTAAACAGGTGGAAATCTGTCCTTTGGTCTGAAGAGTCCAAATTTGAGATGTTTGGTTCCAACCGCTGAGCCTTTGTGAGACGCCGAGTAGGTGAACGGATGATCTCTACATGTGTGGTTCCCACCGTGAAGCATGGAGGAGGAGGTGTCATGGTGCTTTGCTGGTGACACTGTCTGTGATTTATTTAGAAATCAAGGCACACTTAACCAGCATGGCTACCACAGCATTCTGCAGCGATACACCATCCCATCTGGTTTACTCTTAGTGGGACGATCATTTGTTTTTCAACAGGACAATTACCCAACACACCTCCAGGCTGTGTAAGGGCTATTTGACCAAGAAGGAGAGTGATGGAGTACTGCATCAGATGACCTGGCCTCCACAATTACCCGACTTCAACTCAGTTGAGATGGTTTGGGATGAGTTGGACCGCAGAGGATGAGTTGGACCGCAAAGGAAAAGCAGCCAACAAATGCTCAGCATATGTGGGAACTCCTTCAAGACTGTTGGAAAAGCATTCCAGGTGAAGCTGGTTGAGAGAATGCCAAGAGTGCAAAGCTGTCATCAAGGCAAAGGGTGGCTATTTGAAGAATCTCAAAAATATTTTTGATTTGTTTAACACTTTTTTGGTTATTACATGATTCCATGTGTTACTTTATAGTTTTGATGTCTTGACTATTATTCTACAACGTAGAAAATAGTCAAAAGTTTTTAAAAAGATGACACTGCCCACCCAAAGGATTACAATGGCAGAACATTTTAGAACAAGGCTGGGCTTCCAATTTGGCCACATAGTGACCACCTGTATCAAGGCTGGTTAATGGAGGCAGGTGGCTCATGAAGGTGAGGGGGAATGAACTACAACGCCTTATCAGCCTGATTACTTCTTATTCTGGGTGTAACAGGAAATAAGGTGCTTGTTCCAGGCAGACTGACATTTCTTGGTTCGCTCCTGTGCACTACCTACAACACAGACAGAGACAGAGAGAGGCAGACACATGAGACAGGCAGAGTGAGAGAGCGAGGACCACAATGAGAGTTGAGCTACAAGACTATTGTATAGAAGCTGCTGCCCTCTAGTGGAGAAGCTCAGAATGATCACCAGACAAAGTAGAAGGCACCTACTTCTCTTGAATCCCAGGTTCCTCAGCTTGTCATGTTTAGCATGTCCATTCTGAGCCAGTCTCAGAGACAGAGAGGCTCCTCTCCTGAAACAGACAAAACATTTCATTACAGAATCACTCAGTGCTTAAACATTTCAGTTTATTTACCATGTGATAAACCCATTTCAGTTTATTTACCATGGGAGATAAATATAGTGCATTCGGAAAGTATTCAGACCCCTTGACTTTTTCCACATTTTGTTACTTTACAGCCTTGTTCTAAAATTGATTAACTAATTTCCCCCCCTCATCAATCTACACACACAACCTCATAATGACATCACAATACCCCATAATGACATCACAATACCATGTTTTTAGAAAATGTTTGCAAATGTATATAAAAAAATATAAAAACTGAAATATCACATTTACACAAGAATTCAGACCCTTTCCTCAGTACTTTGTTGAAGCATCGTTGGCAGTGATTACAGCCTCGAGTCTTCTTGGGTATGACGCTACAAGCTTGGCACACCTGTATTTGGGGAGTTTCTCCCATTCTTCTCTGCAGATCTTCTCAAGCTCTGTCAGGTTGGATGGGGAGCGTCGCTGCACAGCTATTTTCAGGTCTCTCCAGAGATGTTCGATCGGGTTCAAGTCCGGGTTTTGGCTGGACCACTCAAGGACATTGAGGCATGTCCCAAAGCCACTCCTGTGTCGTCTTGAACAGGTTTTCTCCCTGTACTTTGCTCCGTTCAGCTTTCCCTCGATCCTGACTAGTCTCCCAGTCCCTGCCTCTGAAAAACATCTCCACAGCATGATGCTGCCAACCACCATGCTTCACCATAGTGATGCTGCCACCACCATGCTTCACCATAGTGATGCTGCCACCACCATGCTTCACCATAGTGATGCTGCCACCACCATGCTTCACCATAGTGATGCTGCCACCACCATGCTTCACCATAGTGATGCTGCCACCACCATGCTTCACCATAGTGATGCTGCCACCACCATGCTTCACCATAGTGATGCTGCCACCACCATGCTTCACCATAGTGATGCTGCCACCACCATGCTTCACCATAGTGATGCTGCCACCACCATGCTTCACCATAGTGATGCTGCCACCACCATGCTTCACCATAGTGATGCTGCCACCACCATGCTTCACTGTCGGGATTGTGCAAGGTTTCCTCCAGAGGTGACTCTTGGCATTCAGGCCAAAGAGTTCAATCTTGGTTTCATCAGACCAGATAATCTTGTTTCTCATGGTCAGAGTCCTTTAGGTGTCTTTTGGCAAACTCCAAGCAGGATGTCATGTGCCTTTTACGAAGGAGTGGCTTCATTCTGGCCACTCTACAATAAATACCTGATTGGTGGAGTGCTGCAGAGATTGTTGTCCTTCTGGAAGGTTCTCCCATCTCCACAGAAGAACACTATAGAGCTCTGTCAGAGTGACCGTCGGGTTCTTGGTCACCTCCCTGATCAAGGCCCTTCTCCCCTGATTGGTCAGTTTGGCCTGATGGCCAGCTCTAGGAAGAGTCTTGGTGGTTCCAAACATCTTCCATTTAAAAGTGATGGAGGCCACTGTGTTCTTGGGGACCTTCAATGCTGCAGAAATGTTTTGGTACCCTTCCCCAGATCTGTGCCTCGACACAATCCTGTCTCGGAGCTCTACGGACTATTCCTTCAACCTCATGGCTTGGTTTTTGCTCTGACATGTACGGTCAACTGTGGGACCTTATATAGACAGGTGTGTGCCTTTCTAAATCTTGTCCAATCAATTGAATTTACCACAGGTGGACTCCAATCAAGATGTACAGTATAGTGCATTCTAGTGCTCAGGTTGACTTTTACAATAAACACACACTTCATACCTCATACCCCATGGACTCCAGTTATAATAACCTCATACCTCCCAGTTATAATAACCTCATACCTCCCAGTTATAATAACCTCATACCTCCCAGTTATAATAACCTCATACCTCCCAGTTATAATAACCTCATACCTCCCAGTTATAATAACCTCATACCTCCCAGTTATAATAACCTCATACCTCCCAGTTATAATAACCTCATACCTCCCAGTTATAATAACCTCATACCTCCCAGTTATAATAACCTCATACCTCCCAGTTATAATAACCTCATACCTCCCAGTTATAGTAACCTCATACCTCCCAGTTATAGTAACCTCATACCTCCCAGTTATAATAACCTCATACCTCCCAGTTATAATAACCTCATACCTCCCAGTTATAATAACCTCATACCTCCCAGTTATAATAACCTCATACCTCCCAGTTATAATAACCTCATACCTCCCAGTTATAATAACCTCATACCTCATGGACCCCAGTTTTCCCTTCTCCATGAAGAGTTCCACCATGGGGTCGTGTCTCTCTCCCTGAGGGTAGAGCCGTGCGTACAGCGTCCTGTTGCCCACCATGTCTCTGAACCAATATACTGCCTGTTGGGTCCAGCCACACACGTCCACTGGGCGCACCTGGGATGAGACCAGTAACTTGGGGTCATATAATACAGGATACAAGTAAAAAGATATGATCCTCTCAACTAAATAACTCATTTTTTAAACCTTTATTTATCCAGTCAAGTGATGTTATATACTGGTACGGTTATAGGGATCAATTGTGGTGTGGTTAAGTATTGGCCACAGTAGAACCTGACAACAACCAGGGTGAACCGCTCACATTAGCCAGGGAGACCTGTATGGCCTGTAGAGGAAGTGATGTCATCTCAGCACTGAGTTCCTTGATGTTACATAGAGACAGACAGGAAGTGTCTCCGTAGTCCAGCCTCCTCACCTCCACCTCATTGATGTCTGACAGACAGAGGAGAAATATAGAAGTTTCCCTTACAGAGCGAGGAGTAGTACACTATATGACCAAAAGTATGTGGACACCTGCTCGTTTAACATCTCATTCCAAAATCATGGGCATTAATATAGAGTTGGTGCCCCCTTTGCTGCTATAACAGCCTCCACTCTTCTGGGAAGGCTAGATGTTGGAACATTGCTGCTATAACAGCCTCCACTCTTCTGGAAAGGCTTTCCACTAGATATTGGAGCATTGCTGCTATAACAGCCTCCACTCTTCTGGAAAGGCTTTCCACTAGATATTGGATCATTGCTGCTATAATAGCCTCCACTCTTCTGGAAAGGCTTTCCACTAGATGTTGGAACATTGCTGCTATAACAGCCTCCACTCTTCTGGAAAGGCTTTCCACTAGATATTGGATCATTGCTGCGGGGCCACAAGAGCATTAGTGAGGTCGGTCACTGATGTTGGGGGTGATTAGGCCTGGCTCACAGTCAGCGTTCCAATTCATCCCAAAGGTGTTCGATGGGGTTGAGGTCAAGGCTCTGTGCAGGCCAGTCAAGTTCTTTCACACCGATCTCAACAAACCATTTCTGTACGAACCGGTCTTTGTGCACAGAGACATCGTCATACTAAAACAGCTTAGGGCTGTTACCACAAAGTTGGAAGCACAGAATCGTCTAGAATGTCATTGTATGCTGTTGCGTTAAGATTTCCCTTCACTATAAATAAGAGTCCTTCCCAGAATAGTGGAGGCTGTTATAGCAAGATTACTAACATTCCGCAGCGTCCCAGGGATTCTCAACATTCCGCAGCGTCCCAGGGATTCTCAACATTCCGCAGCGTCCCAGGGATTCTCAACATTCCGCAGCGTCCCAGGGATTCTCAACATTCCGCAGCGTCCCAGGGATTCTCAACATTCCGCAGCGTCCTAGGGATTATTAACATTCCGTAGCGTCCTAGGGATTATCAACATTCCGTAGCGTCCTAGGGATTATCAACATTCCGCAGCGTCCTAGGGATTATCAACATTCCGCAGCGTCCTAGGGATTATCAACATTCCGCAGCGTCCTAGGGATTATTAACATTCCGCAGCGTCCTAGGGATTATCAACATTCCGTAGCATCCTAGGGATTATCAACATTCCGTAGCGTCCTAGGGATTATTAACATTCCGCAGCGTCCTAGGGATTATCAACATTCCGTAGCGTCCTAGGGATTATCAACATTCCGTAGCGTCCTAGGGATTATCAACATTCCGCAGCGTCCTAGGGATTATCAACATTCCGTAGCGTCCTAGGGATTATTAACATTCCGCAGCGTCCTAGGGATTATCAACATTCCGCAGCGTCCTAGGGATTATCAACATTCCGTAGCGTCCTAGGGATTATTAACATTCCGCAGCGTCCTAGGGATTATTAACATTCCGCAGCGTCCTAGGGATTATCAACATTCCGTAGCGTCCTAGGGATTATCAACATTCCGCAGCGTCCTAGGGATTATCAACATTCCATAGCGTCCTAGGGATTATCAACATTCCGTAGCGTCCCAGGGATTCTCAACATTCCGCAGCGTCCCAGGGATTCTCAACATTCCGCAGCGTCCCAGGGATTCTCAACATTCCGCAGCGTCCCAGGGATTCTCAACATTCCGCAGCGTCCCAGGGATTCTCAACATTCCGCAGCGTCCTAGGGATTATCAACATTCCGTAGCGTCCTAGGGATTATCAACATTCCGTAGCGCCCTAGGGATTATTAACATTCCGCAGCGTCCTAGGGATTATCAACATTCCGTAGCGTCCTAGGGATTATTAACATTCCGCAGCGTCCTAGGGATTATTAACATTCCGCAGCGTCCTAGGGATTATTAACATTCCGCAGCGTCCTAGGGATTATCAACATTCCGCAGCGTCCTAGGGATTATCAACATTCCGTAGCGTCCTAGGGATTATTAACATTCCGCAGCGTCCTAGGGATTATTAACATTCCGCAGCGTCCTAGGGATTATTAACATTCCGCAGCGTCCTAGGGATTATTAACATTCCGCAGCGTCCCAGGGATTATTAACATTCCGCAGCGTCCCAGGGATTATCAACATTCCGCAGCGTCCCAGAGATTCTCAACATTCCGCAGCGTCCCAGAGATTCTCAACATTCCGCAGCGTCCCAGAGATTCTCAACATTCCGCAGCGTCCCAGGGATTCTCAACATTCCGCAGCGTCCCAGGGATTCTCAACATTCCGCAGCGTCCCAGGGATTCTCAACATTCCGCAGCGTCCCAGGGATTCTCAACATTCCGCAGCGTCCCAGGGATTCTCAACATTCCGCAGCGTCCCAGGGATTCTCAACATTCCGCAGCGTCCCAGGGATTCTCAACATTCCGCAGCGTCCTAGGGATTATTAACATTTACCTCATGTTTTACATTTACGTCAATTAGTAGACACTCTTTCTAGAGCGATTTACAGACGCAATTAGAGTTCATCGCCTTGTTCAAGGGCACATCAGATTCTTCATCTTGTCGGCTCGGGGATTCGAACGAGCAACCTTTTGGTTGCTGGCCCAACACTAACCTCCACTAATCATGAAACATATCTTACCTCCACTCATGCCACATATCTTGGCCACCTGTGCCCGACACCACCTCTCCTGTTGGGGGAACCAAGCCATGACGTAGGTCCCGATGTCTGGAGTACACTTCAGCTCTGCTAAACTACTGCAAGACAACCAGCCAACGACAGGGTTGAGAAAATGACTAAATGAAAAGGACTTGGGTCAAGTCCTGTTTTAGACTTGACCTCTGCTTAAAGGTAGTGCACTACATCAGGAATAGGCTTCCATTTAGGATGCACCCTGAGTGTGTCTACTATACGTCTCACACCAATCCAATGCTTCTTGAGAGGGAGTGGATAAGAGCACACTTTGAGGAGAAGGGTACTATGGAGTACAAATGTTATTAGCTCAATGTGGCACTATACGGGCCCTGGTGGAAAGTAGTGCACACTATATAGGGAATAGGGTACCATTGGGCCCTGGTGGAAAGTAGTGCACACTATATAGGGAATAGGGTAGCATTGGGCCCTGGTGGAAAGTAGTGCACCATATAGGGAATAGGGTAGCATTGGGCCCTGGTGAAAAGTAGTGCACTATATAGGGAGTCATTGGGCCTTGGTGGAAAGTAGTGCACTATATAGGGAATAGGGTACCATCTTGGACACCCAATATAACTCACTCAGTGTTGAGGTCCTCCAGCTGGAGGGTGGCGTCGGCCTGTTGGATGTAGAAGTTCCCAGGATGCACCACGTGACTCACCACCACCGCCATCTCCTCAAACTTACGGATCTGGAACTCTGGAATGTTCAGACACTGGTTGCCTGGGGTAACCAAGGAACTACAGTTCTGGAATCTCTGGAGTTCTGGAGTCAGACTGATATTGTTGATATCTTCCTGAACCTCCCCCGTCACATGTCCCTCTTTGATCTGTAGGCTGTGGATGGATGGAGCTGGGGGTTGGAGGGTCTTATTAGAGATCTCTACACTCCGACACTGGAGACTAGCGGCAGACATCTTGTTCTCCGAGGTGGTGACGACGTCAGAGGAAGGACCGATCCTTGTCGCCTCGGTAAAGACGTCTCCTATGTCCCAGAGCTCCGTCTTGGTGGCAATGATACAGCTGAAGATCAGAGAGCCTCCAGACTCCACACGCTTTACTGTGAACACTGGGGCCTGGGGAGGGGAGGAGAGGAGATGGTAGGATAGGAGAAGATAGGAGATGGTAGGGTAGGAGAGGAGATGGTAGAGTAGGAGAAGATAGGAGATGGTAGGGTAGGAGAAGAGAGGAGATGGTAGGGTAGGAGAGGGTAGGAGATGGTAGGGGAGGAGAGGGTAAGGTAGATGGTAGGAGAAGATAGGATAGGTTAGGGTAGGAGAAGATAGGGGAGGAGGGGTAGGGGAGGAGAGGGTAGGGGAGGAGAGGGTAGGGGACGAGAGGGTAGGGGACGAGAGGGTAGGGGACGAGAGGGTAGGGGACGAGAGGGTAGGGGACGAGAGGGTAGGGGACGAGAGGGTAGGGGAGGAGAGGATAAGGTAGGGTAGGAGAAGATAGGAGAGGTTAGGGTAGGAGAGGGTAGGGGAGGAGAGGGTAGGAGAGGGTAGGGGAGGAGAGGGTAGGGGAGGAGAGGGTAGGGGACGAGAGGGTAGGGGACGAGAGGGTAGGGGACGAGAGGGTAGGGGACGAGAGGGTAGGGGACGAGAGGGTAGGGGACGAGAGGGTAGGGGAGGAGAGGAGAGGATAAGGTAGGGTAGGAGAAGATAGGAGAGGTTAGGGTAGGAGAGGGTAGGGGAGGAGAGGGTAGGAGAGGGTAGGGGAGGAGAGGGTAGGGGAGGAGAGGGTAGGGGAGGAGAGGGTAGGGGACGAGAGGGTAGGGGACGAGAGGGTAGGGGACGAGAGGGTAGGGGACGAGAGGGTAGGGGACGAGAGGGTAGGGGAGGAGAGGGTAGGGGAGGAGAGGGTAGGGGAGGAGAGGGTAGGGGAGGAGAGGGTAGGAGAGGAGAGGGTAGGAGAAGATAGGAGAGGGTAGGGTAGGAGAAGAGAGGAGATGGTAGGGTAGGAGAGGGTAGGAGATGGTAGAGGAGGAGAGGATAAGGTAGGGTAGGAGAAGATAGGAGAAGGTAGGGGAGGAGAGGGTAGGGGAGGAGAGGGTAGGGGACGAGAGGGTAGGGGACGAGAGGGTAGGGGAGAGAGGGTAGGGGACGAGAGGGTAGGGGAGGAGAGGGTAGGGGAGGAGAGGGTAGGGGAGGAGAGGGTAGGGGAGAGAGGGTAGGGGAGGAGAGGGTAGGGGAGGAGAGGGTAGGGGAGGAGAGGGTAGGGGAGGAGAAGAGCGGGTAGGAGAAGAGGATAGGGAGGGAAGAGAGGAGATGGGAGAGGGTAGGAGAAGAGAGGAGAGGGGAGGAGAGAGGGAGGGAGAGGGGGGAGAAGAGGGAGGGTAGGGGAGGAGAAGAGAGGAGAGGGGAGGGGAGGAGAAGAGAAGGAGGAGGAGGGGGGAGGGAAGAGAGGGAGGAGGGGAGGAGGAGAGGAGAGGGGAGGAGAAGAGAGGTAGGGGGAGGAGAAGAGAGGAGGTAGGGAGGAGAGGGGAGGAGAAGAGAGGAGAGGGGAGGAGAAGAGGGTAGGGGAGGAGAAGAGAGGGGGGAGGAGAGAGAGAGGGAGGAGAGGAGAGGAGAGAGGGAGAGGGTAGGGGAGGAGAAGAGAGGAGAGGAGAGGGGAGGAGAAGAGAGGAGAGGGTAGGGGAGGAGAAGAGAGGAGAGGGTAGGGGAGGAGAAGAGAGGAGAGGGGAGGAGAGGAGAAGAGAGGAGAGGGGAGGAGAAGAGAGGAGAGGGTAGGGGAGGAGAAGAGAGGAGAGGGTAGGGGAGGAGAAGAGAGGAGAGGGTAGGGGAGGAGAAGAGAGGAGAGGGTAGGGGAGGAGAAGAGAGGAGAGGGGAGGAGAGGAGAAGAGAGAGAGGGGAGGAGAAGAGAGGAGGGTAGGGGAGGAGAAGAGAGGAGAGGGTAGGGAGGAGAAGAGAGGAGAGGGTAGGGGAGGAGAAGAGAGGAGAGGAGAGGGGAGGAGAAGAGAGGAGAGGGTAGGGGAGGAGAGGGTAGGGGAGGAGAGGGTAGGGGAGGAGAGGGTAGGGGAGGAGAAGAGCGGGTAGGAGAAGAGGGAGAGGGTAGGAGGGAGGAGAGAGAGAGGAGAGGGAGGGGAGGAGAAGAGAGAAGGAGAGGGGAGGAGAAGAGAGGAGGGGGGGAGGAGAAGAGAGGAGAGGAGAGGGGAGGAGAAGAGAGGAGAGGGTAGGGGAGGAGAAGAGAGGAGAGGGGAGGGGAGGAGAAGAGAGGAGAGGAGAGGGGAGGAGAAGAGAGGAGAGGGGAGGAGAAGAGAGGAGAGGGGAGGAGAAGAGAGGAGAGGGGAGGAGAAGAGGGTAGGGGAGGAGAAGAGAGGAGAGGGGAGGAGAAGAGAGGAGAGGGGAGGAGAAGAGAGGAGAGGGTAGGGGAGGAGAAGAGAGGAGAGGGTAGGGGAGGAGAAGAGAGGAGAGGAGAGGGGGGTAGGAGAAGAGAGGAGAGGGTAGGGGAGGAGAAGAGAGGAGAGGGTAGGGGAGGAGAAGAGAGGAGAGGGGGAGGAGAGGAGATGGTAGGGGAGGAGAAGAGAGGAGAGGGTAGGGGAGGGAAGAGAGGAGAGGGTAGGGGAGGAGAAGGGTAGGGGTAGGGGAGGAGAAGAGAGGAGAGGGTAGGGGAGGAGAAGAGAGAGAGGGTAGGGGAGGAGAGGGTAGGGGAGGAGAGGGTAGGGGAGGAGAAGAGAGGAGAGGGTAGGGGAGGAGAGGATAGGAGATGGTAGGGGAGGAGAGGAGATGGTAGGGGAGGAGAGGATAGGAGAGGGTAGGGGAGGAGAAGAGAGGAGAGGGTAGGGGAGGAGAGGGTAGGGGAGGAGAGGGTAGGGGAGGAGAAGAGAGGAGAGGGTAGGGGAGGAGAGGATAGGAGATGGTAGGGGAGGAGAGGAGATGGTAGGGGAGGAGAGGATAGGAGATGGTAGGGTAGGAGAGGATAGGAGATGGTAGGGTAGGAGAGGATAGGAGATGGTAGGGTAGGAGAGGAGAGGGTAGGGGAGGAGAGGATAGGAGAGGGTAGGGGAGGAGAGGATAGGAGATGGTAGGGTAGGAGAGGATAGGAGATGGTAGGGTAGGAGAGGATAGGAGATGGTAGGGTAGGAGAGGGTAGGGGAGGAGAGGATAGGAGATGGTAGGGGAGGAGAGGATAGGAGATGGTAGGGGAGGAGAGGATAGGAGATGGTAGGGTAGGAGAGGATAGGAGATGGTAGGGTAGGAGAGGATAGGAGATGGTAGGGTAGGAGAGGGTAAGAGAGGACATGATTATCTTGAACGTCCTGAGGTGAAAATAGTTTCAGACACACAGTAGTGGTGTATATAAAATAGAGACTTTACATTACTCAACATAATACATACATATTGGTTCAGCTGGTTATCTGGCAGCTCTGAAAACAGCTCCTTCTTTGGGACGCTGACGTTGTGGTTCTTAGTTTCTAGAACATTCTGGGTTTCCTGGGCATGCTTTGTTTCCGGGAGGGGGTCAGAGGTCATTGCCGGGGCAGTGGAATCAGAGGTGTACTGGTAGTAGCTGGTGTGCTGGAAGAAAGCGGCCAACTCCATGAACGGCTCATTCCTGCAATTGGTTCGCAGGAATTGCATGAGCTGAGAGGAAGTTTGCTTCTGGTGCTGCACTCTGGTGTCACTTCCTGAATCTAGAGGAGGTGGAGCCAGGGCTGTCATCTGGTAGGCTGGGTTACTGAACCCTGAGAGGAGCTCACCTGGGACAGGTAGGTCTAGATCTGTTGCTCCAGGTGTTTGTTTGATTTGAGAGGTTGTAACCGTCGTTGTATTTGGCTGCTGCGGTGTCTTCTCCTTGGAGATAAAGATCCCATTGTCTTTGGTCAGATTCAGACTGGCTACGCTGGTTGAGGAGCTGGGGATTGGGAGCTTTGATACTTTGCTGCATATAAAGACCTGATCCTTCTGGAAGTCTTCATCTTGAGAGGAGGAAGAGGAGCAGAAGAGTTTGAGTTGCTGTAGGGCAGGCAAGGCTCCCAGCATCTGTACTGCCTTGGTGATGGAGCCGGCCATGAGGACGTTCTGCAGCATGGGACCAAACTTCAGCACGTCTGACGATGTCATGATGCCTCGGTCTCTGGATAGCGCTGGCTGCAACAGGCTGTTTAGGGGTCTGGTGGAAGCTGGGGCACTGAATTGTGGATCTGTGGAGCCAATGGCAGGGGGAGAGAAAATATCTTTAAGAAATATAGACCATCCCAAATGTTCCCTTGGACCAGGGTTCCCCCCTGGGTGCCCATTTGAGTTGTTGCTTTCGCACTACACAGCAGATTTTAAAAAACAACAGCTATGTAGTGCTAGGTGAAAAACTAAGACGTTCACCCAGTGTGGGGGGCAAGACAGAGTTAGGGGATCCTTGCTTGAGACCAGTGGCCACCACTAAGGTGGGTAGGAGAGGAGATGGTAGCAAAGCTGATACTGTGACTCTACGAATACAGAAGAGTTGTTTTTATAAGTTGGTTAAAGTTGTTATTTGCCACTGTCAACACTTTGTTCAACACTTTTATAAAGCCATAAAATGTGCTTTCTCCCTACATCCACTCACGATACAACCATCACTGCAGCTGTAATGAATGACTACAGCCATCACTGTAATGAATGACTACAGCCATCTCTGTAATGAATGACTACAGCCATCTCTGTAATGAATGACTACAGCCATCGCTGTAATGAATGACTACAGCCATCGCTGTCATGAATGACTACAGCCATCGCTGTAATGAATGACTACAGCCATCGCTGTCATGAATGACTACAGCCATCGCTGTCATGAATGACTACAGCCATCGCTGTCATGAATGACTACAGCCATCGCTGTCATGAATGACTACAGCCATCACTGCAGCTGTAATGAATGACTACAACCATCACTGCAATGAATGAGTATGGCAACATGTTCCAATAAGATTGGCTGTTTTTATTAGAGCCTTGTCTTTTTAATGAAGAGGAATATTTCACGGTCTCTGGTCATAGGAGGAACATGAATTGGTGCATGAAGCAGAAATAATGCAACTTGAGTTTCTCCATCGAGGATGAGTTTCTCCATCGAGGATGTCCCCTTTCGGCGTCCCCTTTCCTCAGCGGAGGGACGGCGTCCCCTTTCCTCAGCGGAGGGACGGCGTCCCCTTTCCTCAGCGGAGGGACGGCGTCCCCTTTCCTCAGCGGAGGGACGGCGTCCCCCTTCCTCAGCGGAGGGACGGCGTCCCCTTTCCTCAGCGGAGGGACGGCGTCCCCTTTCCTCAGCGGAGGGACGGCGTCCCCTTTCCTCAGCGGAGCGACAGTGAGTCAGGTGAGAGGCAGCCTCACCACTGAGTATCAGACGCAGCCCGTCAGTCCAGTAACTCAGCTGGGCCTCACAAGTAATACAACTAATTATCTATTACCACTGTGATTATCTATTACCACTGTGATTATCTATTACCACTGTAATTATCTATTACCACTGTAATTATCTATTACCACTGTAATTATCTATTACCACTGTAATTATCTATTACCACTGTAATTATCTATTACCACTGTAATTATCTATTACCACTGTAATTATCTATTACCACTGTAATTATCTATTACCACTGTAATTATCTATTACCACTGTAATTATCTATTACCACTGTAATTATCTATTACCACTGTAATTATCTATTACCACTGTAATTATCTATTACCACTGTGATTATCTATTACCACTGTAATTATCTATTACCACTGTAATTATCTATTACCACTGTAATTATCTATTACCACTGTAATTATCTATTACCACTGTAATTATCTATTACCACTGTGCCCATATAGTGCATTCAGAAAGTATTCGGACCCCTTGACTTTTTACAACAAAAAAAAATTACAGCCTTATTCTAAAATGGATTCAATTGTTTCCCCCCTCAATATCACATTTCCATCAGTATTCAGACCCTTTACTCAGTACTTTGTTGAAGCACCTTTTGGCAGTGATTACAGCCTCGAATCTTCTTGGGTATGACGCTACAAGCTTGGCAACCTGTTTTTGGGGAGTTTTCCCATTCTTCTCTGCAGATCCTCTCAAGCTCTGTCAGGTTGGATGGGGAGCGTCGCTGCACAATTATATTCAGGTCTCTCCAGAGATGTTCGATCAGGTTCAAGTCCAGGTTCTGGCTGGGCCACTCAAGGACATTCAGGGACTTGTCCCGAAGTCACTCCTGCGTTGTCTTGGCTGTGTGTTTAGGCTTGTTGTAAGGTGAACCTTTGCCTCAGTCTGAGGTCCTGAGCGCTCTGGAGCAGGTTTTCATCCAGGATCTCTCTGTACTTTGCTCTGTTCATGTTTCCAGTTCGCAATTGTAAATGAGAACTTGTTCAACTTGCCTACCTGGTTAAATAAAGGTGAAATAAAAAATAAATAAAAAATGTTTCCCCTCGAATCCTGACTAGACTCCCAGTCCCTGCCGCTGAAAAACATCCCCACAGCATGATGCTGCCACCACCATGCTTCACCGTAAAGATGGTGCCAGGTTTCCTCCAGACAATCAATTTAATTTACCACAGGTGGACTCCAAGTTATAGAAACATCTCAATGATCAATGGAAACAGGATGCACCCGAGCTCAATGTCAGGTCTCATAGAAAAGAGTCTGAATATTTATGTAAATAAGGCATTGGCAAATACATTTAGAAAACTTGTTTTCTTTGTCATTATGGGGGTTGTAGATTGAAGGGGGGGGGGCATTTTAATCCATTTTTGCTCACACTTTTTAAGTCCTGTTTTAATTTTTTTTGTTTTTAAACACATCCGATTGGTAGATCTCGGCATTATTTGGGACTCAATGTGATCTGGACTCAGAAAAAAAAGGTTGGTGACCTTAGATCACCTCACACTTGTGGAGATAAGAGAATATTCTAGTGTGCAATTACTCTTGGGCAGTATACAGTCTACTGGTGTATTTGGAAATAGCCACAGGATGGTTTTTCAATACCATCAAAACTATTAAAAAAAACAAAAACATTTTCAATGCATTTAAATATTTGTAGCTATTTTTTTTTTTTTGTAAATACTTGCAGTCAACTTGTGCAATGCATCAGGATGTAAAGCAGAATCCAATCGTATCTCACCTGTCACATTATGAAGTTAGTTCCCCAGCACAGTTGAGACAGTCACGTGTTCGTTTGTAAAATGGGTGAAAGCAGAAGAATGAAAAAGCAAGGTATTTTTTTTGGCAAAAAGACACTTGGCCATAATTTTTCAAATGTTTAGGCCCATCATAGAAAGAATGTAGCCAGCTACATTTCCTAATGTTTTTCTTAAAGTTAGACTTGCATTTTACCGGTGAAAAGTAGGCTGGCAACGCTGAGAAAACTACCTGAGTAGCTCCACATCAGTCAGAGTGTTGTCTGCTGATAGAATGATGGAGAACAGTAGCTCCACATCAGTCTGTCTGCTGATAGAATGATGGAGAACAGTAGCTCCACATCAGAGAGCTGTCTGCTGATAGAATGATGGAGAACAGTAGCTCCACATCAGAGTGCTGTCTGTCTGCTGATAGAATGATGGAGAACAGTAGCTCCACATCAGTCAGAGTGCTGTCTGCTGATAGAATGATGGAGAACAGTAGCTCCACATCAGTCTGTCTGCTGATAGAATGATGGAGAACAGTAGCTCCACATCAGAGTGCCGTCTGCTGATAGAATGATGGAGAACAGTAGCTCCACATCAGTCTGTCTGCTGATAGAATGATGGAGAACAGTAGCTCCACATCAGTCAGAGTGCTGTCTGCTGATAGAATGATGGAGAACAGTAGCTCCACATCAGTCTGTCTGCTGATAGAATGATGGAGAACAGTAGCTCCACATCAGAGTGCCGTCTGCTGATAGAATGATGGAGAACAGTAGCTCCACATCAGTCTGTCTGCTGATAGAATGATGGAGAACAGTAGCTCCACATCAGTCTGTCTGCTGATAGAATGATGGAGAACAGTAGCTCCACATCAGAGTGCTGTCTGTCTGCTGATAGAATGATGGAGAACAGTAGCTCCACATCAGTCTGTCTGCTGATAGAATGATGGAGAACAGTAGCTCCACATCAGAGAGCTGTCTGCTGATAGAATGATGGAGAACAGTAGCTCCACATCAGAGTGCTGTCTGCTGATAGAATGATGGAGAACAGTAGCTCCACATCAGTCTGTCTGCTGATAGAATGATGGAGAACAGTAGCTCCACATCAGAGAGCTGTCTGCTGATAGAATGATGGAGAACAGTAGCTCCACATCAGAGTGTTGTCTGCTGATAGAATGATGGAGAACAGTAGCTCCACATCAGAGTGCTGTCTGCTGATAGAATGATGGAGAACAGTAGCTCCACATCAGTCTGTCTGCTGATAGAATGATGGAGAACAGTAGCTCCACATCAGAGTGCTGTCTGCTGATAGAATGATGGAGAACAGTAGCTCCACATCAGTCTGTCTGCTGATAGAATGATGGAGAACAGTAGCTCCACATCAGAGTGCTGTCTGCTGATAGAATGATGGAGAACAGTAGCTCCACATCAGTCTGTCTGCTGATAGAATGATGGAGAACCGTAGCTCCACATCAGTCTGTCTGCTGATAGAATGATGGAGAACCGTAGCTCCACATCAGACTGTCTGCTGATAGAGTGCAACTGAAGCGCAAAATGAAAACAGCAAAATAGTCGGTTATCACAACCCCTAGTTTAACTTGCTATCTAAGCAAGTGGCTAAATGAATAAAGGTGCCGGGGCATCATAGTGTGTCAGCTTTCTGCCATGTTTGAGAAGTCAAAGCCCTTTGGATCAGTTATCTATACAGCTACTACTGTCGTTTTGATTTCCTTGTGTTTATGGCCCGTCTGCCCCTCCCCCAGTCTGCTCCTCCCCCAGTCTGCTCCTCCCCCAGTCTGCTCCTCCCCCAGTCTGCTCCTCCCCCAGTCTGCTCCTCCCCCAGTCTGCTCCTCCCCCAGTCTGCTCCTCCCCCAGTCTGCTCCGAGCAGGCATGCCTGTTGCCCTAGCGACTCCAGACAGACTGTTGTATAATGTCTCTCGTACAGTAAATGTACATTTTCGTCTGTGCTCATTAGCATGTGTAGCTAGCAGCCTCCATGGAAATGCTCTATTACTTGTGCTAATTTAGTTGGCATTCTGTTCATTTTTTAAAACCTCATTGTGTACTTAGCCAGTACTACCGTAAACCTCATTGTGTACTTAGCCGGTACTACCGTAAACCTCATTGTGTACTTAGCCGGTACTACCGTAAACCTCATTGTGTACTTAGCCGGTACTACCGTAAACCTCATTGTGCACTTAGCCGGTACTACCGTAAACCTCATTGTGTACTTAGCCGGTACTACCGTAAACCTCATTGTGTACTTAGCCGGTACTACCGTAAACCTCATTGTGTACTTAGCCGGTACTACCGTAAACCTCATAGTGTACTTAGCCGGTACTACCGTAAACCTCATAGTGTACTTAGCCGGTACTACCGTAAACCTCATTGTGTACTTAGCCGGTACTACCGTAAATCCTGGGAAGGATACGAACATCTGGATACCGTTCAACCCTTTGTTCAACCAATATGGTAATAGCACCACCTTGCCCTCTGATAGGCTCAGTGGAAATTTCACCATATTACTTATACCAATCAAATCCTCTCACAAATCCATAAGGGTCTCGGGTCCATTTGGGATTGGGCCATGATGTAATTTTATAGCGACACAAGTGGTTTGCATATTCTTTGTGTTCTAGTCACGATGACAGATACACCTGTCACAACACTCACTCAACGGAACTTACCTACCTGTCACAACACTCACTCAACGGAACTTACCTACCTGTCACAACACTCACTCAACGGAACTTACCTACCTGTCACAACACTCACTCAACGGAACTTACCTACCTGTCACAACAATCACTCAACGGAACTTACCGGTCGTCAGGTTTTTGAGTGCAGCTGAAAGTTTCTCAATGGCATAACATTTAGCATCCAAAGACCTGACGAGGTTGTCCAGCATATTGATAGGATGAGGCGCGCTCAGGAAGCTTCGGACTTCCACGTTGGCCTGTAGGAATTCAGAAACGTGTCAGTATTGGGAACTTTTATTAGAAAATATAGCTAACAAAGACAGAGTTAGGTAAATATGTCTGAAAATATAGTTTACCAAGCTAGACATGACTAAACAATGGAAGAAGCTAAGCTACATCTACCTTAAGAGAAATATAGTTTACCAAGCTAGACATGACTAAACAATGGAAGAAGCTAAGCTACATCTTCCTTAAGCGAAATATAGTTTACCAAGCTAGACATGACTAAACAATGGAAGAAGCTAAGCTACATCTTCCTTAAGCGAAATATAGTTTACCAAGCTAGACATGACTAAACAATGGAAGAAGCTAAGCTACATCTTCCTTAAGCGAAATATAGTTTACCAAGCTAGACATGACTAAACAATGGAAGAAGCTAAGCTACATCTACCTTAAGAGAAATATAGTTTACCAAGCTAGACATGACTAAACAATGGAAGAAGCTAAGCTACATCTACCTTAAGAGAAATATAGTTTACCAAGCTAGACATGACTAAACAATGGAAGAAGCTAAGCTACATCTACCTTAAGCGAAATATAGTTTACCAAGCTAGACATGACTAAACAATGGAAGAAGCTAAGCTACATCTACCTTAAGAGAAATATAGTTTACGTAACTAGTTACTTTGGGGAATAAAGTAGATCACTACATCCAGACGACTTTGTGACAAAATGTGATACAGTGAATACCTACAGAGCCTTCAGGAAGTATTCATACCCCTTGACTTATTCCACATTCTGTTGTGTTACAGCCTGAATTCAAAAACAGTTCTCACCCATCTACACACCATTCCTCATAATGAAAACATGTTTTTAGAACATTTTACAGAAATCTCATTTAGGTAAGCATTCACACCCGTGTCTTTCTGGGTAAGTCTCTAAGAGTGATTACAGCCGTGAGTCTTTCTGGGTAAGTCTAAGAGTAATTACAGCTGTGAGTCTTTCTGGGTAAGTCTAAGAGCGATTACAGCTGTGAGTCTTTCTGGGTAAGTCTAAGAGCGATTACAGCTGTGAGTCTTTCTGGGTAAGTCTAAGAGCGATTACAGCCGTGAGTCTTTCTGGGTAAGTCTCTAAGAGTGATTACAGCCGTGAGTCTTTCTGGGTAAGTCTAAGAGTAATTACAGCTGTGAGTCTTTCTGGGTAAGTCTAAGAGCGATTACAGCTGTGAGTCTTTCTGGGTAAGTCTAAGAGCGATTACAGCCGTGAGTCTTTCTGGGTAAGTCTCTAAGAGTGATTACAGCCGTGAGTCTTTCTGGGTAAGTCTCTAAGAGTAATTACAGCTGTGAGTCTTTCTGGGTAAGTCTAAGAGCGATTACAGCTGTGAGTCTTTCTGGGTAAGTCTAAGAGCGATTACAGCCGTGAGTCTTTCTGGGTAAGTCTAAGAGCGATTACAGCTGTGAGTCTTTCTGGGTAAGTCTCTAAGAGTGATTACAGCCGTGAGTCTTTCTGGGTAAGTCTAAGAGCGATTACAGCTGTGAGTCTTTCTGGGTTTTAGATTAACTAACTTCAAAGTAATGACTCGGGACGTCGGGTTTGATATGAAAGCTTCTTTTAGTAAGAATACTTGTTCCCGTTACATTTAACAACTTTAGATTCTACAGAGCAATGCAGGTAAGATGCTATCGGAAAGTCAGCTTTATCACGATGCACCTGCACATAACTGCCGTGTTATCTCTCTCATTCCTGTCGCAAGGCATTCTGGAACTTGCAGTCAAAAGCGTAATTCAATACTAACCAATACAATTACATATGTAAATAACTGTAAAGAAATGGTCTTTAGATACAGCTCAATGAGTTAACATGAACTCTGTAACACATTAAAGTTACATCGGGTAAGTCTCTAAGAGTGATTACGGCTGTCAGTCTTTCTGGGTAGGTCTCTAAGAGTGATTACAGCTGTGAGTCTTTCTGGGTAAGTCTCTATGAGTGATTACAGCTGTAGTCTTTCTGGGTAAGTCTAAGAGTGATTACGGCTGTCAGTCTTTCTGGGTAAGTCTAAGAGTGATTACGGCTGTCAGTCTTTCTGGGTAAGTCTAAGAGTGATTACGGCTGTCAGTCTTTCTGGGTAAGTCTAAGAGTGATTACGGCTGTCAGTCTTTCTGGGTAAGTCTAAGAGTGATTACGGCTGTCAGTCTTTCTGGGTAAGTCTCTAAGAGTGATTACGGCTGTCAGTCTTTCTGGGTAAGTCTCTATGAGTGATTACGGCTGTCAGTCTTTCTGGGTAAGTCTCTATGAGTTTTGCACACCTGGATTGTAAAATATTTGCACATTATTATTTGTTATATTATTCAAGCTCCGTCAAGTTGGTTGTTGATCAATGATCAACAGCCATTTTCATGTCTTGCCAAAGACTGTCAAGCCGATTTAAGTCAAAACTGTAAATATGCCACTTAGAAACATTCAATGTCGTCTTTTGTAAGTACAGTTGAAGTCGGAAGTTTACATACACCTTAGCTAAATACATTTAAACTCAGTTTTTCACAATTCCTGACATTTAATCCAAGTAAAAATTCCCTGTTTTAGGTCAGTTAGGATCACCACTTTATTTTAAGAATGTGAAATGTCAGAATAATAGCAGAGTGTAATTTATTTCAGCTTTTATTTCTTTCATCACATTCCCAGTGGGTCAGAAGTTTACATACACTCAATTAGTATTTGGACCACGATGTCTTGCTCCCAGACAAACTAAACAACTTATTTGCTCGCTTTGAGGACAATACAGTGCCACTGACATGGCCCGCTACCAAAACCTGCGGGCTCTCCTTCACCGCAGTCAACGTGTGTAAAACATTTCAACGTTTTAACCTTCGCAGGGCTGCAGGCCCAGACGGCATCCCTAGCCGCGTCCTCAGAGCATGCGCAGACCCGCTGGCTGGTGTGTTTACGGACATATTCAATATTTAATGATAAAAATAAAAAATCGGTGGCCATATCGGAATCGGACGATATTAGCTATTAATGCCAACATCGGCATGATGTCTAGTTTAACGCTGATGTGCAAAACCGATGTCGAAGTTGACGTGCATACTAGAGGTCGACCGATTATGATTTTTCAACGCCGATACCGATTAGTGGAGGACCAAAAAAAAGCTGATACCGATTAAAATCTGAGATTTATTTTTATTTGTAAAAATGACAATTTCAACAATACTGAACAAACACTTATTTTAACTTAATATAATACATCAATAAAATCAATTTAGCCTCAAATAAATAATGAAACATGTTCAATTTGGTTTAAATAATGCAAAAACAAAGTGTTGGAGAAGAAAGTAAAAGTGCAATATATGCCATGTAAGAAAGCTAACGTTTCAGTTCCTTGCTCAGAACATGAGAACATATGAAAGCTGGTGGTTCCTTTTAACATGAGTCTTCAATATTCCCAGGTAAGCAGTTATAGGTTGTAGTTATTATAGGAATTATAGGACCATTATAGGACCATTTCTCTCTATACCATTTGTATTTCATATACCTTGGACTGACTATTGGATGTTCTTATAGGCACTATAGTATTGCCAGTGTAACAGTATAGCTTCCGTCCCTCTCCTCGCCCCTACCTGGGCTCGAACCAGGAACACATCGACAACAGCCACCCTCGAAATACAAGCCTTTGGTCATTAATATGGTCGAATCCGGAAACTATCATTTTGAAAACAAAATGTTTATTCATTCAGTGAGATACGGAACCGTTTCGTATTTTATCTAATGGGTGGCATCCATCAGTCTAAATATTGCTGTTACATTGCACAACCTTCAATTTTATGTCATAATTATGTAAAATTCTGGCAAATTAGTTCGCAACGAGCCAGGCGGCCCAAACTGTTGCATATATCCTGACTCTGCGTGCAATGAGAAGTGACACAATTTCACCTGGTTAATATTGCCTGCTAACCTGGATTTATTTTAGCTAGATATTCAGGTTAAAAAATATATACCTCCCATTTGGTTCAGATTGATCTGAACTCTGCGTTTGCTGAACAAACAGGAGACAGAATAATAAGAATTTGATCTTAACTGGCTTGCCTTGTTAAACAAAGGTGTAAAAAATATATATATATTAATAACATTTTTTTTTTATATTACAAATTATTTTTTAAATTTTTATTTTTATTTTTTTAATCGGCCAAATCGGTGTCCAAAAATATCGATTTTCGGTTGTTATGAAAATTTGAAATCGGCCATTCCGATGAATCGGTCGACCTCTAGTGCATGCCTATATTAACATAGCTAGATGACGTGATGACGTCACGAAAAATGTTGCTCTATACGTTCAACACAGCATCCCTGAACTAGCCCACAATGTCTGATGTGTGGATCGAGACATCAACATCTCGAGCAGTCGTTTGAAAGAGTAACAGTATTTCTGTGAGACAACTCAAAAGGCGAAGTCCATTAAAGTCAAGATAATGGAATTCATTGCCCTTGACAATCCACAGTTCTGTGTCGTGGATGATGTTGGCTTTCGCCAATGAGTCGAGCACCGGGAACACACGATCAAGTAGGCGCTATTTTTCAGATGTCGCCCTACCGGAGTTACACAGTATTGTTGTATTGAAGTACTGGGGGATTTGAAAAGTCAAATCGATCAACAATACTTTTAGTAAAAATATGTATTTTAAATGTACAATCTGTAGAAACTATGAGAATAGAAAAGGTTAAGAACTTTTTT
The DNA here is from genome assembly GCF_021184085.1 of Oncorhynchus gorbuscha. Classification (NCBI taxonomy): domain Eukaryota; kingdom Metazoa; phylum Chordata; class Actinopteri; order Salmoniformes; family Salmonidae; genus Oncorhynchus; species Oncorhynchus gorbuscha. The sequence continues at coordinate 654,125 of NC_060195.1, read as the reverse complement.
TTAAACATCACAGCACAGTTTAAAAATATTTCGAACAGAAATCCAATATGGATGGTGTTAAGAGATAGATGGTTGAGAGTAGAGGAAGGACATCAGTAATAGAGGGGAGAGGAAGGACATCAGTAATAGAGGGGAGAGGAAGGACATCAGTAATAGATGGTTGAGGGTAGAGGAAGGACATCAGTAATAGATGGTTGAGGGTAGAGGAAGGACATCAGTAATAGAGGGGAGAGGAAGGACATCAGTAATAGATGGTTGAGGGTAGAGGAAGAACATCAGTAATAGATGGTTGAGGGTAGAGTAAGGACATCAGTAATAGATGGTTGAGGGTAGAGGAAGGACATCAGTAATAGATGGTTGAGGGTAGAGGAAGAACATCAGTAATAGATGGTTGAGGGTAGAGGAAGGACATCAGTAATAGATGGTTGAGGGTAGAGGAAGGACATCAGTAATAGATGGTTGAGGGTAGAGTAAATAGGACATCAGTAATAGATGGTTGAGGGTAAGAGGAAGGACATCAGTAATAGATGGTTGAGGGTAGAGGAAGGACATCAGTAATAGATGATGGTTGAGGGTAGAGGAAGGACATCAGTAATAGATGGTTGAGGGTAGAGGAAGGACATCAGTAATAGATGGTTGAGGGTAGAGGAAGGACATGAGGGTAGAGGAAGGACATCAGTAATAGATGGTTGAGTGTAGAGGAAGAACATCAGTAATAGATGGTTGAGGGTAGAGGAAGGACATCAGTTATAGAGGGGAGAGGAAGGACATCAGTAATAGATGGTTGAGGGTAGAGGAAGAACATCAGTAATAGATGGTTGAGGGTAGAGTAAGGACATCAGTAATAGATGGTTGAGGGTAGAGGAAGGACATCAGTAATAGATGGTTGAGGGTAGAGGAAGGACATCAGTAATAGATGGTTGAGGGTAGAGGAAGGACATCAGTAATAGATGGTTGAGGGTAGAGGAAGGACATCAGTAATAGATGGTTGAGGGTAGAGGAAGGACATCAGTAATAGATGGTTGAGGGTAGAGGAAGGACATCAGTAATAGATGGTTGAGGGTAGAGGAAGGACATCAGTAATAGATGGTTGAGGGTAGAGGAAGGACATCAGTAATAGATGGTTGAGGGTAGAGGAAGGACATCAGTAATAGATGGTTGAGGGTAGAGGGACATCAGTAATAGATGGTTGAGGGTAGGACATCAGTAATAGATGGTTGAGGGTAGAGGAAGGACATCAGTAATAGATGGTTGAGGGTAGAGGAAGGACATCAGTAATAGATGGTTGAGGGTAGAGGAAGGACATCAGTAATAGATGGTTGAGGGTAGAGGAAGGACATCAGTAATAGATGGTTGAGGGTAGAGGAAGAACATCAGTAATAGATGGTTGAGGGTAGATGGTTGAGGGTAGAGGAATCAGGATGGTTGAGGGTAGAGGAAGGACATCAGTAATAGATGGTTGAGGGTAGGGAAGGACATCAGTAATAGATGGTTGAGGGTAGAGGAAGGACATCAGTAATAGATGGTTGAGGGTAGAGGAAGGACATCAGTAATAGATGGTTGAGGGTAGAGATGGTTGAAGGACATCAGTAATAGATGGTTGAGGGTAGAGGGTAAGGACATCAGTAATAGATGGTTGAGGGTAGAGGAAGGACATCAGTAATAGATGGTTGAGGGTAGAGGAAGGACATCAGTAATAGATGGTTGAGGGTAGAGGAAGGACATCAGTAATAGATGGTTGAGGGTAGAGGAAGGACATCAGTAATAGATGGTTGAGGGTAGAGGAAGGACATCAGTAATAGATGGTTGAGGGTAGAGGAAGGACATCAGTAATAGATGGTTGAGGGTAGAGGAAGGACATCAGTAATAGATGGTTGAGGGTAGAGTAAGGACATCAGTAATAGATGGTTGAGGGTAGAGGAAGGACATCAGTAATAGATGGTTGAGGGTAGAGGAAGGACATCAGTAATAGATGGTTGAGGGTAGAGGAAGGACATCAGTAATAGATGGTTGAGGGTAGAGGAAGGACATCAGTAATAGATGGTTGAGGGTAGAGGAAGGACATCAGTAATAGATGGTTGAGGGTAGAGGAAGGACATCAGTAATAGATGGTTCAATGTTGGTGGGTAAAATGTATACAGTATTACCTCTAATACAAACTATAACAAACCTCTCTCATTCAGTCAAACAGTATGAGGCACAGCGTGCTCCAAACAAATATTGGCTAGTTATTCTGTCTGTAAAGAAACGAGCGGGGTATCGATTGAGCCTGCTGCAACGACTGGACTAGAACAAGCCGCTCTCATCACCAGACAAACAGAGCCACGGCGTGCCTAACTCCTGTGACTTGTGTTGTCTCAGGGTACAAGTCATCCTGTCAGAATCAGAATCTGGAGCTAGTCAGTTGGTCAATCTAGTTATTTCCTGTAGACTTTTATGGGGCCACGTGGTTGTTTTTCTCTGTCTACTTGGCGTTGTTTAGTAGGCCTACTTTGGGATCCTGAGTGGCGCAGCGGTCTAAGGCAATGCATCACAATGCTAGAGCTGTCACTACAGACCCAGGTTCGATCCCGGGCTTGTATCACAACCGGCCGTAATCGGGAGTCACGTCGGCCAGTGCACAACTGGCCCAGGGTCGTCCAGGGTCGTCCAGTGTAGGCCATCATTGTAAATAATTATTTGTTCTTAACTGACTTGCCTAGTTAAATAAAGTACTTTGTTTGTCAGTCTAATTATTTCATTGCTGATGGTGACCGTCTGTATCCAAGCCCATACTTGCCATTATTATATCATTTTGGAAATGCATGTTTACTGAGCAATATATATATATATGCCAATAGATCATTAGAAAATAAAATTACAAATGTAGATGGTTTATTTTGATTGTTCAAATGTTGTGGCGTAAGTGTCGGGAGAGAAGTTTAACTCCTCTCTAAAGTGAAGCTTTTGGGGGCGAATTAACCAACCTTCAACTAAATCAGCCTTCACCTAAAATCAACCTTCACCTAAAATCAGCCTTCACCTTAAAAAAAAAAATCAACATTCACCTAAAAAAAATATATATAATTTTTTTTTTTTTTTTAAATCAACCTTGACCTAAAAATCAACCTTGACCTAAATCAGTGTCTGGAATAAATGACAGTAGTAACCAACCACACATTGGGCTATTAGACTATTTAGTTGATAATTAAATAGGACTAAATCGTGCATTTTCATCTGTCGGGGTCTTTTATTTTTGAACATTGTTTGGGAATAAGTGAAGAAACATAATGATCTGAAGCGCACTACCGGGTTTCCAATCACGACAATGACGAGTTAGACACACCCGGAGTAGTTCACAACTCTCCAAAACTGCCTAAAAGTTCACTGACTAACTACCACATTCATTACCTTACAACCTAGTTATCATTCAAAGAGTAAGTCATGATTGAAAGTTGAAAATCACAGACCAAATGGGGGATTTACCAGTATATTTAGCTCAATCAAGTTGACTAGGTAGCTGGGCATCAGCAATGCATTCACACGTTGCCAGCTAGTTCAATCATGCTTCGCTGTCTACGGATGGGGCTATTGAACTAGCTGTAGTTTAGCCAATTACCTTTTCGGTTAAATGTCGTAGTTGTTTGTCCAGTGTTTTCCTGGCGTCCTCCAAGACGAGCAGTTTGTACATTATACATCTGTTGGTGACAGTGAGGTCGGTGGGAAACCACACAGGACTCTGCTGCAGCGGCATTATTAGTGACTGATGAGGCTGGACCAAAACGTTTTTATTTGAGAATGTAATCTGACAGCGTGTCACTTCATTTGATTCTTCTTTGAGGTTTAATGGCGGCGTGGCCGAAATTATGGGTGCGTTCGTAAATTGCCTCCAGTGGATCAGAGTGTGCTCTGGGTCATAGGTCAATTCAGAGAGCACACTGTCGAAAACAAAATATATAAGCATCATGCAACAATTTCAAAGGTTTTAATAAGTTACAGTTCATATAAGAGAATCAGTCAATTGAAATAAATTAATTAGGCTCTAATCTATGGATTTTACATGACTGGGAATACAGATATGCATGTGTTGGTCACAAATAAAATTAAAAATGTAGGGGCGTGGATCAGAAAACCAGTCAGTATCTGGTGTGACCTCTATTAAAAATATAACATTTACATCAGTATTCAGGCCCTTTAGTCAGTGCTTTGTTGAAGCATCATTGGCAGCGATTACAGCCTCAAGTGCATTTAGTATTCAGGCCCTTTACTCAGTGCTTTGTTGAAGCATAGTTGGCAGCGATTACAGCCTCAAATATTCTTGGGTATGGCGCTACAAGCTTGGCGCACCTGTATTTGGGGAATTTCTCCCATTCTTCTCTGCAGATCCTCTCAAGCTCTGTCAGGTAGGATGGGAAGCGTCGCTGCACAGCAACATTCAGGTCTCTCCAGAGATGTTCGTTTGGGTTCTGGTCCGGGCTCTTCCTGGGCCACTCAAGGACATTCAGAGACTTGTCCCGAAGCCACTCCTGCGCCCCAGTTTGAGGTCCTGAGCAATCTGGTGCAGGTTTGCATCAAAGATCTCTACTTTGCTCTGATCATCCTTCCCCTCGATCCTGACTAGTCTTCTAGTCCCTGGGAGCATGATGCTGCCACCACCATGCTTTACCGTAGGGATGGTGCCAGGTGTCCTCCAGACGTGATGCTTGGCATTCAGGCCAAAGAGTTTAATCTTGGTTTCATCAGACTAGAGAATCTTGTTTCTCGTGGTCTGACAGTTTTTAGGTGCCTTTTGGCAAACTCCAAGTGGGCTGTCAAGTGTATTTTATTGAGGAGTGGCTTCCATCTGGCCACTCTACCATAAAGGCCTGATTTGTGGAGTGCTGCGGAAATGGTTGTCCTTCTGGAAGGTTCTCCCATCTCTACAGAAGAACTCTGGAGCTGTCAGTGTGACCATCGGGTTCTTGTTTACCTTCCTGACAAAGGCCCTTCTTCCCTGATCGCTCAGTTTGGCCGGGTGGACTCTTGGCGATTCCAAACTTCTTCCATTTTAGAATGATGGAGGCCACTGTGTTCTTGGGGACCTTCAATGATGCAGAAATGTTTTGGTACCCTTCCCCAGATCTGTGCCTCGACACAATCATGTCTCGGAGCTCTACGGACAAGTCCTTCGACCTCATGGTTTGGTTTTTGCTCTGACATGCACTGTCAACTGTGGGACCTTATATAGACAGGTGTGTGTCTTTCCAAATCATGTCCAATCAATTTAATTTAGCACAGGTGGACTCCAATCAAGTTGTAGAAACATCTCAAGGATGATCAATGGAAACATGATGCACCTGAGCTTAATTTCGAGTCTCATAGCAAGGGATCTGAATACATATGTAAATAAGGTAAAACAATTTTGCAAAAATGATTCCGGACTCTGACATTCCGGACTCTGACATTGCTCGTTCTGGTATTTCTTCATTATTTTTAAAAAAAAAAACTTTTTGGATGATGTGGAGCTACTGTTGGAGTTAGAAACATAAGAATTTCGCTGTACCTTCGATACCATTTGCAAATCTGTGCACGCGATCAATAAACTTTGTATTTATCACATGCGTTGATACAACAGGTGTAGGTAGACCTTGAAGTGAAATGCTTACTTATAAGCTCTTTCAGAGATATCATAACCCGCACACTTTTTAGTTATTCAATTGTATATTTTATTTAACCTTTATTTAACCTTTATTAAAACTTTATTTAACGAGGCAAGTCAGTTAAAGAACAAATTCTTATTTGCAATGAGGGCCTACCAAAAGGCAAAAGGCCTTCTATACAGAACACATAGCCAACACAATACAAACACTTAGAATACAGAACACATGGCCAACACAATACAAACACTTAGAATACAGAACACATGGCCAACACAATACAAACACTTAGAATACAGAACACATAGCCAACACAATACAAACACTTAGAATACAGAACACATAGCCAACACAATACAAACACTTAGAATACAGAACACATAGCCAACACAATACAAACACTTAGAATACAGAACACATAGCCAACACAATACAAACACTTAGAATACAGAACACATAGCCAACACAATACAAACACTTAGAATACAGAACACATAGCCAACACAATACAAACACTTAGAATACAGAACACATAGCCAACACAATACAAACACTTAGAATACAGAACACATAGCCAACACAATACAAACACTTAGAATACAGAACACATAGCCAACACAATACAAACACTTAGAATACAGAACACATAGCCAACACAATACAAACACTTAGAATACAGAACACATGGCCAACACAATACAGACACTTAGAATACAGGCCAACACAATACAAACACTTCAATACATTATAGACTGCCGAACATGTATTCTCTTGATGGGAAAACAGATTTGTGTAAAAAAATAAAAATAAATAAAAGACCATTTAAACAGCCATAAATGATTGAATTTAGGTACAGTGAGCCGTTTAGATGGGAATCAATTTCAGAACTGGACAGATCCTGTAACGATGCAGTAAAGTTTCACTCTGTAAGGAGTACGCTGCATGGTGTTTTGGAAAACGCGTGACATCTTTTGTCGGTTATTTTTACGGTGCATTGTTAAAACGTATAATTAAAAAACTGTTACTATTTCGTAAAATTCATTACAATGTAAGGTTAGATGGGCTAGGTTTATGACTTTGTGATTGTGGTAACAAGTGACGAACCTTAGGGGGTGGAGACCTACACCGGATAACTACGGCTCCGGTGCGAGACAGCGTCACTTGTCTACCCACCTTCACAACGGGAAAATGTTGAACTTTACACGGCTGATTCTCGCCCTTGTCTGTGTTGCCGGTGAGTGTTGTTTAACTTGTACCTAATTCGTTTCAAGAGGCAGTCAAATAGTTATATTAAACAACTGTACATTAACTTCTAAGACCAGACTTCTTTAGACAAACCGTCGATACTACCGGCGGACTGCCTTTGTTGGGTAACGCGCAAATGTATGACTAGATAAACATGCACCGCCTGTCGTTTAGATTGGAAATCTGCCGTTAAATCATAATGAGTGTAAGACTTGACATCTTTCTGTGTTTGTAGTTTTGGCACGGGGAGCGAGTCTCCCTGACGGCACCACCGAGGTAAGCAGCCTGAACTCTTTGTTTTATGGGGGAGTGAAAGACTGCGCATTCATTAAACACTTGTCCTGTGTGCTCTAACAGTACTTATGTTACATTTTAATGTACACCTTATATTCTACTGTATCTTAGTCTATGCCACTCTGACATTAAACAAATAAATAATGGGATTAAACAAATAAATAATACAATATAAATATAGGACAAAACTCACATCACAAAACCACAAAGAGACTTAAGACAACATTACAACACAACATGGTAGCAACACAACACGGTAGCAGCACAGACATTATTGGGCAAAGTCAACAGCACAAAGGTCAAGAACTAGTGACAACAGTACACCATATAAAGCAGTCACAACTGTCCATGGTTGAGTGTTTGAAGAGATCAACAACTGTCCATGGTTGAGTGTTTGAAGAGATCAACAACTGTCCATGGTTGAGTGTTTGAAGAGATCAACAACTGTCCATGGTTGAGTATTTGTTACAGCTCCGTTCCAGCCTCTAGCTGCAGCGAACTGAAAAGAGGAGCGACCCAGGGATGTTTGCTTTGGGGACATCTAACACAATGCGATGGCAGAACGGGTGGAGGATGAGGGCTGCAGCAGATCTCCCAGATCGGGGGAAGGGAAGCTTAAGAGTCCGATTCCATTGCAGAACATTTTGCAACGAACAGTGTACTCGATGTTTTTCAACAAATGAGAATTTATATTGTACATCTTGTTTTGTGGGTCTGTTTGATTTCTAGATTTAAAATAATTTCCCATTGTGAAACGTTTTGTAATAGAATCCAACTAATGTATTTTCCCAGGGTGCACTGTGCCAGTGGATGTGGAAACATGGTTTGTTCCCTGTCATGTGTTCTCTTCATAATGGTGTCATACCAGAACACTATTACCAATACCTCGCTCTTATTTATTGAGACCAAAGTCCTTTATTACATAGTCTGGTCTTTGTCCAACAGGCTGACTGTTCCCAGTACAACTATATTACCAACACCTCATGGTCTTTGTCCAACAGGCTGACTGTTCCCAGTACACTATATTACCAACACCTCATGGTCTTTGTCCAACAGGCTGACTGTTCCCAGTACACTATATTACCAACACCTCATGGTCTTTGTCCAACAGGCTGACTGTTCCCAGTACACTATATTACCAACACCTCATGGTCTTTGTCCAACAGGCTGACTGTTCCCAGTACACTATATTACCAACACCTCATGGTCTTTGTCCAGTACAACTTGCCCATGTGCCCCCGCAACTACGAGCCAGTTTGTGGAAGCGACGGCACCAACTACTCTAATGAATGCATGCTGTGCTTTGAAAACATGTAAGTATCCAACTAAAGCTTTCAACTGACTTTGTTTTTCTCTTGCTTTGCCAGTTTTAATTTGTGTGCGTGTGTGTGTGTGCGTGTGTGTGTGTGTGTGTGTGTGTCCCAGGGAGCAGAAGAGGAACATTCACATCAGGAGTAAAGGAGAGTGCTGAACCAAACATGACTGTCTCAGTGACACACCAGGCCTTCAACATTACTTTGAACCATTTCCTGTTGTCTTGTCAAAACAATGACATTTTTATTTTTGCGTTCTAAATGCTAAGGGGTCAGTAAACAACCTGTCAAGTGCCTCAATATCGTTTGAACCAGTTCCTCACCATCTGCTTCCTTTTCCAAACATATGGGCTTCCTGTCTGTCGTAGAGGACTTAACCCTTCACTACCTAGTCTTTTAAGATTTGTGTAGTGTACATGTTGGTAAAATGGTATTTTAAATGGTATAGTCTTCATGTGTATGTTACTTGCCTACCTTTTTAATCTGTAATTAAAACTATTTTAGCCAAGTATATTGTTTCCTTGTCAACTGGAAGGGTCTGGATGACTGGCTGAAATGTGGAGAAACTGGTTCAGCTGGGTCCATGTAGTCTGGTTGTTTTTGTTTAGTCATTATGAATCCTACAAAAGTACAGTGGGAATAAATACACCATGCTCACTAAACACCTGCAAGAAGTTAGGGGGATGTTTCTTTGTTAGTGAAAACACCCTCAATCACATCTTGATTCCTGTCCACCATAGAATATGGGTTCTCTTCAATCTGTAAAGCTGAAGTGTTACAGATCACATGAAGGTAATTGATCCGACATCTTCACTATAGCAGGAACGTTTCCTTCTTAAATGGCAATCACACTGTAAAGCTGAACTTCTGTGATGGGGATTGAATAGAGCCCTATGTAAATGTGGTCCTCACAATACTTTCTCTGAACTCTCCTTGTGTGACCTCCAATGGTTTGACCTGGTTTTAAATTTGCCTGAATGGTGTGGTTTAGGCTTGCCTACCTTTCTAAGTGCACGTGTGTGTGTGTTTTGAAACATTCTTCTCTCTGACTTCGCATAGACCTCACTTTTTAATAGCAAGTTCAATATTAGCCATTCTTCACTGATAGTCTTAGGGCTGTTTTCACAGACAATGCTTAAACCTAGTCCCAGACTAAAATGCCTGCTTTGAGCTATGTTAACTCAAAGTGACTTGCACAGATATATTTTAGTTGTAGATTTGGCTTGTTCTGTATTAAACAAAGTTTGTAAGAGGCAGGATTAGAGCTACTCTAGGACTAAATTAAAGTTTACATTAATCCTTTGAAAGAGGCAGGTTTAACTTCTGCTTCGTGCTGTATGTGAGGGAGCCGGGCCTATGTGTAATGTCTAAATGAAGACCAACATGCACTACAGAGGCTAGACCAGTACTTGTGGGTAGGAGTAATCTCTTAATTTACTTTGACCGCTTTCATATGTACAAAGAAAATGTATTCAAGGTATCTTTGCTTGAGCCTAGACTTTCCTCTCCGTCTCAGAAGGCCTTTACCCAACTATCTCTCTCCAAGTTCTGATCATGTTGAGGTTTTTGGCATCTGTGACCTTTCATCGTGAAACTGGTGGTTTGTGTGGTGCCAGTGAAGCAACTGCGTGTAGAATAGTTCAAAGTCTGCAGGGGGCCATTTTGTGAACTGAGTCTTTACATCTAGTTTCCTGATGCTGCGGGCCAAGCCAACCTGTTCACATTACACCCCCACTGTGTACTGGCTCTTCCAACCTGTTCACATTACACCCTCACTGTGTACTGGCTCTTCCAACCTGTTCACATTACACCCCCACTGTGTACTGGCTCTTCCAACCTGTTCACATTACACCCTCACTGTGTACTGGCTCTTCCAACCTGTTCACATTACACCCTCACTGTGTACTGGCTCTTCCAACCTGTTCACATTACACCCTCACTGTGTACTGGCTCTTCCAACCTGATCACATTACACCCTCACTGTGTACTGGCTCTTCCAACCTGTTCACATTACACCCTCACTGTGTACTGGCTCTTCCAACCTGTTCAAATTCCTTTCCTCTGGAAAAAAACACAGTTAAAAGCACAAATAAACTCATATCGTCCTTAGAATGAAATAAGAATAAAGATTGACACAGACGGTGGAATATATTCACCAAAGGAAGTAACAAATTTACTTTATTTTGTATATGTACCATTTGTGCTCCGTTCTTCATCTGAACTGTCCAAATCGTCATCTGGTATACCATCTAGAGGTTGGTCGTCATCTGGTATACCATCTAGAGGTTGGTCATCATCTGGTATACCATCCAGAGGTTGGTCATCACCTGGTATACCATCCAGAGGTTGGTCATCACCTGGTATACCATCCAGAGGTTGGTCGTCATCTGGTATACCATCCAGAGGTGGGTCGTCACCTGGTATACCATCTAGAGGTTGGTCATCACCTGGTATACCATCCAGAGGTTGGTCATCACCTGGTATACCATCCAGAGGTTGGTCGTCACCTGGTATACCATCCAGAGGTTGGTCGTCACCTGGTATACCATCCAGAGGTTGGTCGTCATCTGGTATACCATCCAGAGGTTGGTTGTCATCTGGTATACCATCCAGAGGTTGGTCGTCACCTGGTATACCATCCAGAGGTTGGTCGTCACCCGGTACACCATCCAGAGGTTGGTCATCACCTGGTATACCATCCAGAGGTTGGTCATCGTCCGGTGTACCATCCAGAGGTTGTTCATCGTCCGGTGTACCATCCAGAGGTTGGTCGTCGTCCGGTGTACCATCCAGAGGTTGGTCATCACCTGGTATACCATCCAGAGGTTGGTCATCACCTGGTATACCATCCAGAGGTTGGTCATCACCTGGTACACCATCCAGAGTGGGTCATCATCTGGTACACCATCCAGAGTGGGTCATCATCTGGTATACCATTCAGAGGTAGAACTCTTTGTCCTGAATGCAAAGTGCTATGTACGGAGAAAAAAAACAGGCACAGCTCATCACCCATCTAACATCATCCCTACCGTGAAGCATGGTGGTGGCAGCATCATGCTATGGGGATGTTTTTCAGTGGCAGGGACTGGGAGACTAGTCAGGATCGAGGGGAACAATGAATGGACCCAAATACTGGCAAATCCTTGATGAAAACCTGCTTCAGAATTCAAACGACCTTAGAATGGGGTGCAGATTTACGTTTCAACAGGACGATGTGACCAATCAGCATACAGCCAAAGCAACGCTGGAATGGCTTCATAATGTGAGCGTCCTTGAGTGGCTTATAGCAAAGCCCAGAAGTGAATCCCATTTAAAACCTGTGGAACGACTTGAAGATTGCTGTTCACCGAAAGTCACCATCTAACTTGAGAGCTCGAGAAAATCTGCAAGGGAGAATGGGAGAAAATCCACAAATCCAGATGTACAAAGCAGATAAAGACATACCCGAGAGGACTCAAAGTTTATACAAACATACCCCAAGACGACTCACAGCTGATAGACAGAAGAAAATCAATTTAATCCATTTTAAATTCAGGCTGTAACAACTCAAGGGGTATGAATACTTTCTGAAGGCACTGTCTTCATTCATAGTTAAAAGCCCTGAACAATAAACCATCATTCGGTTCTATCTTGTTCTCATTTACATTAGACAGTCTTCTTATTTTGTTGCATAAAGCTGCCTACTGTGACCAATGTACTTCCTACTGTGACCAATGTACTTCCTACTGTGACCAATGTACTTCTTAGTCAACTCCACAACACGTTCAACTGGAAGGTTCTGTTGTTTCCTTGTCAACTGGAAGGTTCTGTTGTTTCCTTGTCAACTGGAAGGTTCTGTTGTTTCCTTGTCAACTGGAAGGTTCTGTTGTTTCCTTGTCAACTGGAAGGGTCCGGATGGAAGGCTGAAATGTGTAGGAACTGGTTCAGCTGGGTCCATGACGTCTGTTTTTTTTTTTTAGTCATTATGATTCCTACAAAGGTACAGTGGGACTAGAAAATGATGCCCTTTAAAATACAAAATGTTGTGGTTGCCATAGTGCGGACTCTTGATTAAGGATGGTTATCACGTCTCAATGCAGAGGCTGACCCCTAGGGGTGAATTAACTAAATGCATCCTGTCTCTATCCTCTCACAGAAGCCCTGTTTATACCTGGTTCTAACTTTATCATGATCTCGTCCACATTCTGACTGTGCCCACATTTTTTTAGACTGATGTAGACAAACAAAAGACACATTGTGATCAGATCTTCCTGATCACCTCCAGAAGTAGTCAGACACATTCATTGTGTCTGGATATTTTACAAGTGTAGACAGATCTGGACAGACAAACCATTTAAATCATAATTATTCTGCACTGTAAAATCATTGACTGGTGGATCCATTGGTTGATTTAATCTAGGTATCTTACAAATAAATATTATTTTGGAAGAAGAGTTGTGAAATAATTTGCATAAAGGAAAGGACCAATTAGTCTGGTCAGGATGCAGACACAGCGGACGGATAACAGACGCATGTTAATAACATGTGTAGACATATTTCTGGAAATGTGGGCACAATCAGAATGTAGACAAGATCAGGACAAAGCACCAGGTATAAACAGGGCCAGAGAGATCAGAACAAAGCACCAGGTATAAACAGGGCCAGAGAGATCAGAACAAAGCACCAGGTATAAACAGGGCCAGAGAGATCAGAACAAAGCACCAGGTATAAACAGGGCCAGAGAGATCAGAACAAAGCACCAGGTATAATTTTTTTTATTTTTGTATATTTTTTTTAACCTTTATTTAACCAGGCAAGTCAGTTAAGAACATATTCTTATTTTCAATGACGGCCTGGGAACAGTGGGTTAACTGCCTGTTCAGGGGCAGAACAACAGATTTGTACCTTGTCAGCTCGGGGGTTTGAACTCGCAACCTTCCGGTTACTAGTCCAACGCTCTAAACACTAGGCTACGCTTCCGCCCCATGGGGCCAGAGAGATCAGGACAAACCACCAGGTATAAACGGGGCCAGAGAGAGAGAGTCAGGGCCCTGCCTTCCTACCTGCCTGCCCTCTTTCAGGGCCCTGCCTTCCTACCTGCCTGCCCTCTTTCAGGGCCCTGCCTTCCTACCTGCCTGCCCTCTTTCAGGGCCCTGCCTTCCTACCTGCCTGCCCTCTTTCAGGGCCCTGCCTTCCTACCTGCCTGCCCTCTTTCAGGGCCCTGCCTTCCTACCTGCCTGCCCTCTTTCAGAGTCTTCCCTACCTTCCTTCAATGTAGCCTTGCCGACTAGATAGATAGTGACACGCAGCATATCACACTTGTCCCAGGGTTATTTATGTCCCATTAGTATACAGTCAGACATATTTAATTTCACCTCATCTCTAGTGGCTCCATGGCTCCTAGTAATCTTGGCCAACCATTCAGTAGTCAAGTGACTTGACACTGGGCAGTTAAAGTCAAGTGTCACATTTCACATTTATATATATATATATATGTTTTACCTTTATTTAACGAGGCAAGTCAGTTAAGAACAAATTCTTATTTTCAATGACGGCCTATGAACATAATGTCATAATGTGGTGTTGTTAATAAAGTTATATCCCTTTGATAATCTGATAGGAAGTTATTAAGTATAAATCATATTTCTGATCATATTGCAGTGATACACGTGGAGAGGAACGAGCTCTTAACTGCCATGTGGTGGAAAACAGATACTTGTTTCATTTCTTTATTTAACTAGGCAAGTCAGTTAAGAACAATTTCTTATTTACAATGACAGCCTACCAAAAGGCAAAAGGCCTCCTGTGGGGACTGGGGCCTGGGATTAAAAAATAAAAAAATAAATACAATATAAATATAGGACAAAACACGCATCACAATGAGAGAACAGCAGTAGCTCTACGTTTTCAAGACTAGGGGGCGCTCACATACCATGTCTACCAGCAGTAGGAAGTTTACTGTATTTCAACACTAGGGGGCGCCATGTCTACCAGCAGTAGGAAGTTTACTGTGTTTCAACACTAGGGGGAGCCATGTCTACCAGCAGGACTCAGGAGAGAGTTTACTGTGTTTCAATGCTAGGGGGAGCCATGTCTACCAGCAGGACCCAGGAGAGAGTTTACTGTGTTTCAACGCTAGGGGGCGCCATGTCTACCAGCAGGACCCAGGAGAGAGTTTACTGTGTTTCAACGCTAGGGGGCGCCATGTCTACCAGCAGTAGGAAGTTTACTGTGTTTCAACACTAGGGGGCGCCATGTCTACCAGCAGGACCCAGGAGAGAGTTGACAGTGTTCTGGAGAGCTCCAGGCTTTAGTTCCAGCCCAGCACTAACCCACCCAATTTAACTAATGAATTACTCAGCTTGATTAGTAGAATCAGGTGTGTTTGTGCTGGGTGGGAACAAAAGCATGCACGCCCCTGTAAAACTGTAGAACCAAGATTAGAAGAACGTTGCCTTGTAGAAGTGAACTACACCATTAGGTTGATTCCCAAATGGCTAGAGAATAGGTTGGCATTTAGGACACCGACACTCTCTGACAGAACAACAGTTGGACGACTTGTGGGTGATATGCTTCCCACCAAGAAGCCACTTACTTATGAAGAGATCTTGTCATTGTTTTGGCAACAGAATTTTAAAACTTCATTAAATGTTTAATTCCTGTATAATGTACCTAATGTGGTATTATAAAATTCATCCAGGCTAGCCCACCCAGAAAACCAAAATTGATTCTATGAAAGTTCCCAGAACATTTTGTTAGGTCGCGGAAATGTTCTAATAACACAAAACTGTCCAGTTGTAAAATATATAAATAAATATTATAAAATGTTTGCATAAAACTTCGCTTGGTGTTGTGAGAATGTTCCTAGAACACAGTCAATATGTTCTTTAAAGGTTCCCAGAATGTTTCATTAGGTTGTGGGAACAATCTGTCTGGAACAGTCTGAGGGGAACAGTCTGGTGGGAACAGTCTGGGGGGAACAGTCTGATGGGAACAGTTTGGTGGGAACAGTCTGATGGGAACAGTCTGGGGAGAACAGTCTGGTGGGGAACAGTCTGGGGGGAACAGTCTGGGGAGAACAGTCTGGTGGGGAACAGTCTGATGGGAACAGTCTGGGGGAACAGTCTGATGGGAACAGTCTGGGGGAACAGTTTGGTGGGAACAGTCTGATGGGAACAGTCTGGGGGGAACAGTCTGATGGGAACAGTCTGGGGGAACAGTCTGGGGGGAACAGTCTGGGGGAACAGTCTGGGGGGAACGGAACAGTCCGGGGGGAACAGTCTGGGGGAACAGTCTGGGGGGACAGTCTGGGGGGGACATTGTGGTGACATCACAAGAGATATGTTCCTAAAATACAAAAACTGTCCAGTTGTGCAGATGATTCTACAGTTTCTTATAGGAAAAACATTCATCTGACTTTACTAGAACGTTCCCTGAACACATTTCATCTGACTTTACTAGAACGTTCCCTGAACACATTCATCTGACTTTACTAGAACGTTCCCTGTACACATTCATCTGACTTTACTAGAACGTTCCCTGAACACATTTCATCTGACTTTACTAGAACGTTCCCTGAACACATTCATCTGACTTTACTAGAACGTTCCCTGAACACATTCATCTGACTTTACTAGAACGTTCCCTGAACACATTTCATCTGACTTTACTAGAACGTTCCCTGAACACATTCATCTGACTTTACTAGAACGTTCCCTGAACACATTTCATCTGACTTTACTAGAACGTTCCCTGAACACATTCATCTGACTTTACTAGAACGTTCCCTGAACACATTCATCTGACTTTACTAGAACGTTCCCTGAACACATTCATCTGACTTTACTAGAACGTTCCCTGAACACATTCATCTGACTTTACTAGAACGTTCCCTGAACACATTTCATCTGACTTTACTAGAACGAACGTTCCCTGAACACATTCATCTGACTTTACTAGAACGTTCCCTGAACATTTCATCTGACTTTACTAGAACGTTCCCTGAACACATTCATCTGACTTTACTAGAACGTTCCCTGAACACATTCATCTGACTTTACTAGAACGTTCCCTGAACACATTTCATCTGACTTTACTAGAACGTTCCCTGAACACATTTCATCTGACTTTACTAGAACGTTCCCTGAACACATTTCATCTGACTTTACTAGAACGTTCCCTGAACACATTCATCTGACTTTACTAGAACGTTCCCTGAACACATTTCATCTGACTTTACTAGAACGTTCCCTGAACACATTCATCTGACTTTACTAGAACGTTCCCTGAACACATTCATCTGACTTTACTAGAACGTTCCCTGAACACATTTCATCTGACTTTACTAGAACGTTCCCTGAACACATTTCATCTGACTTTACTAGAACGTTCCCTGAACACATTTCATCTGACTTTACTAGAACGTTCCCTGAACACATTCATCTGTTCTTCATGTTTCATTAGGATATAATGTTCACCCTGATTCACAAATAAATAAATAAAAAAACAGTTTCAAACCAGAAGAAACTGAATATAACTAGAGAAACTGAATATAACTAGAGAAACTGAATATAACTACAGAAACTGAATATAACTACAGAAACTGAATATAACTAGAGAAACTGAATATAACTAGAGAAACTGAATATAACTAGAGGAAACTGAATATAACTAGAGAAACTGAATATAACTAGAGGAAACTGAATATAACTAGAGAAACTGAATATAACTAGGGAAACTGAATATAACTAGAGGAAACTGAATATAACCAGAGGAAACTGAATATAACTAGAGAAACTGAATATAACTAGGAAACTGAATATAACTAGAGGAAACTGAAGCCTTCTTTGTACACCTTATGTCTGAAATTGAAACAAAATAATCACACAAATGGTATATGGCGCAAAACTCAAAATTATATTGTATCAAAGTTCAGGCAAAGACAACAAAAAACACTTTATTTTCACAATGACCCTATGACCCTATGACCCTATGACCCTATGACCCTATGACCCTATGACCCTATGACCCTATGACCCTATGACCCTATGACCCAATGACCCTATGACCCTATGACCCTATGAGTCCGTAATTAAACACCCAATAATTATCAGTTCATTATCCCAAGTCCCGCCTTGTACACAACTCAGTCCAATATAAATCCGATCCGTCTGTGACATGGGTCGTGTCTACACTTGACATTTACATGTGACTTCTGCTATCAGAATACGAAGACAGCATTGCAGTAACGGATCTGCAAGCACAAAAGTGGCTTTGTGGTCAGATTGTGTTCCGATCTGGTTGACCACATCTCTACTGCCCAGACAACAGCCCGACACTCCTTCTTACTTACCTTCAACTCAGTGGATACCTCTGTGGGTGTATGTGGTCACCTTCTCAACCTTCTGTGGTGATCTGGGTTAAGATGGACCTCACTTCACTAGGATCTTACAGCGTTTGGTTTTCACCAGGTATAATAGAACCCATCTCGTCCAAAAGGCACCTAGAAGCACCTGGATGATCATCAAGACTCTGGGAAGAATGTTCTATGGACAGATGAGTCAAACGTACAACTTCTTGGACGAGATGGGTCCCATTATGTCAGGCATTAAACCAAACACTGCATTCCACAGTAAGAACCTCATACCAACGGTCAAGCATGGCAGTGGCAGTGTGATGGTTTGGGGATGCTTTGGTTCCTCAGGACCTGGACGACTTAATAGAAGGAACCATGAATTCAGCGGTAAATTTGGGGAAAAGGGGCTGAATGGAACCAAAACAAAGAAAGTAAATGTCCTTTTCCTACCTTACTTACCGTGTGAAGGAATACATTCCCATGTAATGGTACCACTCTCTCTGCCTTTGTCATCCTTACTCACACCTACAGTCCCATACCTCTTTACCTCCACGGGGAGTTGAGTTGTAGCAGGGTGTTGCGTTCCCTCTTCCAAGAGGAGAGAGAGGCTCATCCGGGATCATTAGCCCACCGGACCATGGTGCTCTGAGCTCTCTGATTGGTGATTGAGGTGGGACGGTAGGTTGTGAGTTTGGGTAGCTTATTAGTATGTCCTGTGTGTGTCAATAGGACACTTTTTTTTGGGGGGGGGGTTATTGAACTGTTTGCAGTCTGTTTCATTTGTTCCCAGGGGTGAAGAGGAAGGCACCTAGGGAGTGCATACATATACCCGTAGTACGTACTATGTCTAGGCACACTAGGTAAGACCTGGGCGGACCATCCCCTGTATTTTGGTTAGTGTGCCAGTTGGTGCTAGATAGGTAAGAGGTGGGTAAGTACTCACATCAGCTACATTGAGTGGATCACACAGTCATCCAGAACAGCTGGTGCTCTCACACATGGTTCAGTATTGCTTGCCTCGAAGCGAGCATAGAATGAATTTAGCTCGTCTGGTAGGCTCTCGTCACTGGGCGGTATGTGAATTGGAGTGGGTCCAGGGTGTCTGGGATGACGGTGTTGATGTGAGACATGACCAGCCTTTCAAAGCATTTCATGGCTACAGATGTGAGTGCTACGGGGCGATAGTCATTTAGACAAGCTACCTTGGTAATCTTGGGCTCGCAGCTGGGATTGGCTTTGTAATCCGTGATAGTTTGCAAGCCCTGCCACATCCGACAAGCGTCAGAGCCAGTGTAGTAGGATTCGATCATAATCCTGTATTGAAGCTTTGCCTGTTTGATAGTTCGTCATAGAGAGTAGAGGGATTTCTTATAAGCGTCCAGGTTAGTGTCCCGTTCCTTGAAAGTGGAAACTCTAGCCTTTAGCTCAGTGTGGCTGTTGCCTGTAATCCATGGCTTCGATGCATTTATCAATGAAGCCGGTGACTGATATGGTAAACTCCTCAATGCCATCGGATGAGTATCGGAACATATTCCAGACTAGCGAAACAGTCCTGTAATTTAGCATCCGCTTCATAATTTGCCGCAACCTAAAAAAATGTTTGGTAACTTTCACAGAACCAATTTTGATTTGCTGGGAGGACATTACTGGTTCATTGTATTATTACCTGGAAACCTAATATACAACTTTTCTGGGAATGATCTGTTGTTACAGATGGACCGTTCTGTTGTTACAGATGGAGTGTGTTCTGCTGTTACAGATTGAATGTTCTGCTGTTACAGATGGACTGTTCTGTTGTTACAGATGGAATGTTCTGTTGTTACAGATGGAATGTTCTGTTGTTACAGATGGAATGTTCTGCTGTTACAGATGGAATGTTCTGCTGTTACAGATGGAATGTTCTGCTGTTACAGATGGACCATTCTGTTGTTACAGATGGACTGTTCTGTTGTTACAGATGGAGTGTTCTGCTGTTACAGATTGAATGTTCTGCTGTTACAGATGGACTGTTCTGTTGTTACAGATGGAATGTTCTGTTGTTACAGATGGAAGTGTCTGCTGTTACAGATGGAATGTTCTGTTGTTACAGATGGACTGTTCTGTTGTTACAGATGGAATGTTCTGCTGTTACAGATTGAATGTTCTGCTGTTACAGATGGACTGTTCTGTTGTTACAGATGGAATGTTCTGTTGTTACAGATGGAAGTGTCTGCTGTTACAGATGGAATGTTCTGTTGTTACAGATGGACTGTTCTGTTGTTACAGATGGAATGTTCTGTTGTTACAGATGGAATGTTCTGCTTTTACAGATGGAATGTTCTGCTGTTACAGATGGAATGTTCTGCTGTTACAGATGGACTGTTCTGCTGTTACAGATGGAATGTTCTGCTGTTACAGATGGAATGTTCTGCTGTTACAGATGGACTGTTCTGCTGTTACAGATGGAACGTTCTGTTACAGATGGAATGTTCTGCTGTTACAGATGGAATGTTCTGCTGTTACAGATGGAAGGTTCTGTTGTTACAGATGGAATGTTCTGCTGTTACAGATGGAATGTTCTGCTGTTACAGATTGAATGTTCTGCTGTTACAGATGGACTGTTCTGCTGTTACAGATGGAAGGTTCTGCTGTTACAGATGGAATGTTCTGCTGTTACAGATGGAATTTTCTGTTGTTACAGATGGAATGTTCTGTTGTTACAGATGGAAGTGTCTGCTGTTGCAGATGGAATGTTCTGCTGTTACAGGTGGAACATTCTGCTGTTACAGATGGAATGTTCTGTTGTTACAGATGGAAGGTTCTGTTGTTACAGATGGAACATTCTGCTGTTACAGATGGAATGTTCTGTTGTTACAGATGGAATGTTCTGTTACAGATGGAATGTTCTGTTGTTACAGATGGAATATTCTGGTGTTACAGATGGAATGTTCTGCTGTTACAGATGGATTGTTCTGCTGTTACAGATGGATGTTCTGTTACAGATGGAATGTTCGGTTGTTACACATGGAATGTTCTGTTACAGATGTAATGTTCTGCTGTTACAGATGGAATATTCTGCTGTTACAGATGGAATGTTCTGTTGTTACAGATGGAATGTTCTGCTGTTACAGATGGAATATTCTGCTGTTACAGATGGAACGTTCTGCTGTTACAGATGGAATATTCTGCTGTTACAGATGGAACGTTCTGCTGTTACAGATGGAATGTTCTGCTGTTACAGATGGATGTTCTGTTACAGATGGAATGTTCTGTTGTTACACATGGAATGTTATGTTACAGATGGAACGTTCTGCTGTTACAGATGGACTGTTCTGTAGTTACAGATGGAATGTTCTGCTGTTACAGATGAACTGTTCTGTAGTTACAGATGGATGTTCTGCTGTTACAGATGGAACGTTCTGTTACAGATGGAATGTTCTGCTGTTACAGATGGAACGTTCTGTTACAGATGGAACGTTCTGTTACAGATGGAATGTTCTGTTGTTACAGATGTTGTGCACAACATTTTAGTGAATGTTATTAAAACTTTTCTATTTCATTTAAACATTTACTGAAAATGGGAATTTACATTCATTTACATTCGTTTGATAAAACACTCAATTGACCTTAATGTGAATGTTCCCGGTTTGTTGATAAACACACACACGGTAGGCTTTTAGTGGTTAGAGCGTTGGACTAGCAACAGAAAGGTTGTTGGATCGAATCACCGAGCTGACAAGGTAAAAATCTGTCGTTCTGCTCCTGAGCAAACAGTTAGCCCACTGTTCCCCGGACACCGATGAAGTGGATATCGATTAAGGCAGCCCCCCGCACATATCTGATTTAGAGGGGTTGGGTTAAATGCGGTAGACACATTTCAGTTGAACGTGAGAGAGAGGGTAGTGTGTTTGTGTGTGTGAGAGAGAGAAAGAGAGAGAGTGTGCGTTTCCGTGTGCGTGTGTAAGGTTGGATGCCAGACATTCCAGGATCTAATTTCTGCCTGCCGGCCCCAAAGAGGGAGAGCGATTCTGAAGGAAATGATCTCAACAGAGAAACATGTCCTCCTGCGTGCCTCCTTACCCCAATAGAATCCCCATACTTTATTAAAGACAGCGTCTCCATCCTAGAAGGGGAGATCAATCATTTCCAGCCCCAGAAATACATACTAGTCTGTGGTGACCTACTTCATCACTGACCTCAACCCAGAGTCTCTCAGAGCGTTATATATAGATAGTGGGGGGGGGGGGGGGGGCTTGTAGTCTGTATGGA
Source organism: Oncorhynchus gorbuscha (assembly GCF_021184085.1). Taxonomy (NCBI): domain Eukaryota; kingdom Metazoa; phylum Chordata; class Actinopteri; order Salmoniformes; family Salmonidae; genus Oncorhynchus; species Oncorhynchus gorbuscha. Next base: position 632,076 of record NC_060195.1, on the reverse strand, counting down.
GAGAGTATATAGATACTGGAGGGCTTGTAGGCTGGGTGTAGAGAGTATATAGATACTGGAGGGCTTGTAGTCTGGGTGTAGAGAGTATAGAGATAGTGGGGGGGTTGTAGTCTGGATGGAGAGAGTATATAGATACTGGAGAGCTTGTAGTCTGGGTGTAGAGAGTATATAGATACTGGAGGGCTTGTAGTCTGGGTGTAGAGAGTATATAGATACTGTAGTCTGGGTATAGAGAGTATAGAGATAGTGGGGGGGTTGTAGTCTGGGTATAGAGAGTATATAGATAGTGGAGGGGTTGTAGTCTGGGTATAGAGAGTATATAGATAGTGGAGGGGTTGTAGTCTGGGTATAGAGAGTATATAGATAGTGGGGGGTTGTAGTCTGGATGGAGAGAGTATATAGATACTGTAGTCTGGGTGTAGAGAGTATATAGCTACTGGAGGGCTTCTAGTCTGGGTATAGAGAGTATATATATATACTGGAGGGCTTGTTGTCTGGGTATAGAGATAGTGGGGGGTTGTAGTCTGGGTATAGAGATAGTGGGGGGGGGTTGTAGTCTGGGTATAGAGATAGTGGGGGGGTTGTAGTTTGGGTATATAATCAAAATCATATCAAATCAAATTTATTTATATAGCCTTTCGTACATCAGCTGATATCTCAAAGTGCTGTACAGAAACCCAGCCTAAAACCCCAAACAGCAAGCAATGCAGGTGTAGAAGCACGGTGGCTAGGAAAAACTCCCTAGAAAGGCCAAAACCTAGGAAGAAACCTAGAGAGGAACCAGGCTATGTGGGGTGGCCAGTCCTCTTCTGGCTGTGCCGGGCGGAGATTATAACAGAACATGGCCAAGATGTTCAAATGTTCATAAATGACCAGCATGGTCGAATAATAATAAGGCAGAACAGTTGAAACTGGAGCAGCAGCACAGTCAGGTGGACTGGGGACAGCAAGGAGTCATCATGTCAGGTCGTCCTGGGGCACGGTCCTTGGGCTCAGGTCCTCCGAGAGAGAGAAAGAAAGAGAGAATTAGAGAAAGCATATATGGGGTGGCCAGTCCTCTTCTGGCTGTGCCGGGTGGAGATTATAACAGAACATGGCCAAGATGTTCAAATGTTCATAAATGACCACCATGGTCAAATAATAGTAAGGCAGAACAGTTGAAACTGGAGCAGCAGCATGGCCAGGTGGACTGGGGACAGCAAGGAGTCATCATGTCAGGTAGTCCTGGGGCATGGTCCTAGGGCTCAGGTCAGTTGAAACTGGAGCAGCAGCATGGCCAGGTGGACTGGGGACAGCAAGGAGTCATCATGTCAGGTAGTCCTGGGGCATGGTCCTAGGGCTCAGGTCAGTTGAAACTGGAGCAGCAGCATGGCCAGGTGGATTGGGGACAGCAAGGAGTCATCATGTCAGGTAGTCCTGGGGCATGGTCCTAGGGCTCAGGTCCTCCGAGAGAGAGAAAGAAAGAAGGAGAGAATTAGAGAACGCACACTTAGATTCACACAGGACACCGAATAGGACAGGAGAAGTACTCCAGATATAACAAACTGACCCCAGCCCCCGACACAAACTACTGCAGCATAAATACTGGAGGCTGAGACAGGAGGGGTCAGGAGACACTGTGGCCCCATCCGAGGACACCCCCGGACAGGGCCAAACAGGAAGGATATAACCCCACCCACTTTGCCAAAGCACAGCCCCCACACCACTAGAGGGATATCTTCAACCACCAACTTACCATCCTGAGACAAGGCTGAGTATAGCCCACAAAGATCTCCGCCACGGCACAACCCAAGGGGGGCGCCAACCCAGACAGGATGACCACAACAGTGAATCAACCCACTCAGGTGACGCACCCCCTGCAGGGACGGCATGAGAGAGCCCCAGTAAGCCAGTGACTCAGCCCCTGTAATAGGGTTAGAGGCAGAGAATCCCAGTGGAAAGAGGGGAACCGGCCAGGCAGAGACAGCAAGGGCGGTTCGTTGCTCCAGAGCCTTTCCGTTCACCTTCCCACTCCTGGGCCAGACTACACTCAATCATATGACCCACTGAAGAGATGAGTTTTCAGTAAAGACGTCTTGCGTCTCTGACATGGGTAGGCAGACCGTTCCATAAAAATGGAGCTCTATAGGAGAAAGCCCTGCCTCCAGCTGTTTGCTTAGAAATTCTAGGGACAATTAGGAGGCCTGCGTCTTGTGACCGTAGCGTACGTGTAGGTATGTACGGCAGGACCAAATCAGAGAGATAGGTAGGAGCAAGCCCATGTAATGCTTTGTAGGTTAGCAGTAAAACCTTGAAATCAGCCCTTGCTTTGACAGTAAGCCAGTGTAGAGAGGCTAGCACTGGAGTAATATGATCAAATATTTTGGTTCTAGTCAGGATTCTAGCAGCCGTATTTAGCACTAACTGAAGTTTATTTAGTGCTTTATCTGGGTAGCCGGAAAGTAGACCATTGCAGTAGTCTAACCGAGAAGTGACAAAAGCATGGATTAATTTTTCTGCATCATTTTTGGACAGAAAGTTTCTGATTTTTGCAATATTACGTAGATGGAAAAAAGCTGTCCTCGAAATGGTCTTGATATGTTCTTCAAAAGAGAGATCAGGGTCCAGAGTAACGCCGAGGTCCTTCACAGTTTTATTTGAGACGACTGTACAACCATTAAGATTAATTGTCAGATTCAACAGAAGATCTCTTTGTTTCTTGGGACCTAGAATAAGCATCTCTGTTTTGTCCGAGTTTAATAGTAGAAAGTTTGCAGCCATCCACTTCCTTATGTCTGAAACACATGCTTCTAGCGAGGGCAATTTTGGGGCTTCACCATGTTTCATTGAAATGTACAGCTGTGTGTCATCCGCATAGCAGTGAAAGTTAACATTATGTTTTCGAATAACATCCCCAAGAGGTAAAATGTATAGTGAAAACAATAGTGGTCCTAAAACGGAACCTTGAGGAACACCGAAATTTACAGTTGATTTGTCAGAGGACAAACCTATTGTCACGCCTTGGTCATTGTAGTTTGTGTTTTTCGTTATATATTTGGTCAGGCCAGGGTGTGACATGGGCTTGACAATCTGGACCCGCTATTTCTGAAACTATCTGCCGCCATTGTCGCAACCCCTATTACCAGCCTGTTCAACCTCTCTTTCATATCGTCTGAGATCCCCAAGGATTGGAAAGCTGCCGCAGTCATCCCCCTCTTCAAAGGGGGAGACACCCTGGACCCAAACTGTTACAGACCTATATCCATCCTGCCCTGCCTATCTAAGGTCTTCGAAAGCCAAGTCAACAAACAGGTCACTGACCATCTCGAATCCCACCGTACCTTCTCCGCTGTGCAATCTGGTTTCCGAGCCGGTCACGGGTGCACCTCAGCCACACTCAAGGTACTAAACGATATCATAACCGCCATCGATAAAAGACAGTACTGTGCAGCCGTCTTCATCGACCTCGCCAAGGCTTTCGACTCTGTCAATCACCATATTCTTATCGGCAGACTCAACAGCCTCGGTTTTTCGGATGACTGCCTTGCCTGGTTCACCAATTACTTTGCAGACAGAGTTCAGTGTGTCAAATCGGAGGGCATGCTGTCCGGTCCTCTGGCAGTCTCTATGGGGGTGCCACAGGGCTCAATTCTCGGGCCGACTCTTTTCTCTGTATATATCAATGATGTTGCTCTTGCTGCGGGCGATTCCCTGATCCACCTCTACGCAGATGACACCATTCTATATACTTTCGGCCCGTCATTGGACACTGTGCTATCTAACCTCCAAACGAGCTTCAATGCCATACAGCACTCCTTCCGTGGCCTCCAACTGCTCTTAAACGCGAGTAAAACCAAGTGCATGCTTTTCAACCGATCGCTGCCTGCACCCGCATGCCCGACTAGCATCACCACCCTGGATGGTTCCGACCTTGAATATGTGGACATCTATAAGTACCTAGGTGTCTGGCTAGACTGCAAACTCTCCTTCCAGACCCACATCAAACATCTCCAATCGAAAATCAAATCAAGAGTCGGCTTTCTATTCCGCAACAAAGCCTCCTTCACTCACGCTGCCAAGCTTACCCTAGTAAAACTGACTATCCTACCGATCCTCGACTTCGGCGATGTCATCTACAAAATGGCTTCCAGTCAACCAGACTCTTCCAGATCTGCCAGTCAACCAGTCTCTTCCAGATCTGCCAGTCAACCAGTCTCTTCCAGATCTGCCAGTCAACCAGTCTCTTCCAGATCTGCCAGTCAACCAGTCTCTTCCAGATCTGCCAGTCAACCAGTCTCTTCCAGATCTGCCAGTCAACCAGTCTCTTCCAGATCTGCCAGTCAACCAGAATCTTCCAGATCTGCCAGCCAGCCAGGATCTACCAGAGCCTACTACCTGCCTGAGCTTCATCTCAGTACTGGGCTTCCTCTCAGTACTGGGCTTCCTCTCAGTACTGGGCTTTCTCTCAGTACTGGGCTGCCCCTCAGTTCCGGGCTGCCCCTCAGTTCCAGGCTGCCCCTCAGTTCCGGGCTGCCCCTCAGTCTCGAGCTGCCCCTCAGTCCCGAGCTGCCCCTCAGTCCCAAGCTGCCCCTCAGCCCTGAGCTTCCTCAGTCCTGAGCTGCCCCTCAGTCCCGAGCTGCCCCTCAGTCCCGAGCTGCCCCTCAGTCCCGAGCTGCCCCTCAGTCCCGAGCTGTCCCTCTGTCCCGAGCTGTCCCTCAGTCCCGAGCTGTCCCTCAGTCACGAGCTGCTCCTCAGTTCAGTGGGCTTCTGGGTGAGGACTAGGACATTGGGGAGGAACTAGGACATTAATGGAGTGGGGTCCACGTCCCGAGCCGGAACCGCCACCATGGACAGACGCCCACCCGGACCCTCCCTATGGTTTTGAGGTGCGTCCGGGAGTCCGCACCTTAGGGGGGGGGGGGGGTTCTGTCACGTCTTGGTCATTGTATTTTGTGTTTTCGTTATATATTTGGTCAGGCCAGGGTGTGACATGGGTTTATGTTATTGTATTTTCGTATTGGGGTTTGTAGTATTTGGGATTACGGCTGATTTGGGGTGTTGTATAGGCTTGGCTGCCTGAGGCGGTTCTTAATCAGAGTCAGGTGATTCTTGTTGTCTCTGATTGGGAACCGTATTTAGGTAGCCTGGTTTCGCTTTGTATTTCGTGGGTGATTGTTCCTGTCTCTGTGTAGTTTCACCAGATAGGCTGTAATTAGGTTTCACGTTCCGTTTGTTGTTTTGTATTTCGTATCGTTATTTCATGTGTCACTTTTTTCTATTAAAGTCATGAGTAACCACTACGCTGCATTTCGGTCCGACTCTCTTTCCACAAACGAAGAACGCGGTTACACCTATATCGATAGTGGGGGGTTGTAGTCTGGGTATAGAGATAGTGGGGGTTGTAGTCTGGGTATAGAGATAGTGGGGGTTGTAGTCTGGGTATAGAGATAGTGGGGGGTTGTAGTCTGGGTATAGAGATAATGGGGGTTGAAGTCTGGGTATAGAGATAGTGGGGGGTTGTAGTTTGGGTATATAGATAGTGGGGGGGGGGTTGTAGTCTGGGTATAGAGATAGTGGGGGTTGTAGTCTGGGTATAGAGATAGTGGGGGGTTGTAGTCTGGGTATAGAGATAGTGGGGGGGGTTGTAGTCTGGGTGTAGAGAGTATATAGATAGTGGGGGGTTGTAGTCTGGGTATATAGATATTGGGGGGTTGTAGTCTGGGTATAGAGATAGTGGGGGTTGTAGTCTGGGCATAGAGAGTATATAGATAGTGGAGGGGTTGTAGTCTAGGTATAAAGTAGTGGGGGAGTTGTAGTCTGGGAATATACATAGTGGGGGGTTGTAGTCTGGGTGTAGAGAGAATATAGATAGTGGAGGGGTTGTAGTCTGGGTATAGAGATAGTGGGGGCTTGTAGTCTGGGTATATAGATAGTGGAGGGGTTGTAGTCTGGGTATAGAGATAGTGGGGGGCTTGTAGTCTGGGTATAGAGATAGTGGGGGTTGTAGTCTGGGTATAGAGAGTATATAGATAGTGGAGGGGTTGTAGTCTGGGTATAGAGAGTATATAGATAGTGGAGGGGTTGTAGTCTGGGTATAGAGAGTATATAGATAGTGGGGGTTGTAATCTGGGTGTAGAGAGTATATACATACTGGGGGCTGGTAGTCTGGGTGTAGAGAGTATATAGATAGTGGGGGGGGGTGTAGTCTGGGTATAGAGATAGTGGGGGGTTGTAGTCTGGGTATAGAGATAGTGGGGGGGGTTGTAGTCTGGGTATAGAGATAGTGGGGGGGGGGGGGTTGTAGTCTGGGTATAGAGATAGTGGGGGTTGAAGTCTGGGTATAGAGATAGTGGGGGTTGTAGTTTGGGTATATAGATAGTGGGGGGGTTGTAGTCTGGGTATAGAGATAATGGGAGGGTTGTAGTCTGGGTATAGAGATAGTGGGGGGGGGGGTTGTAGTCTGGGTATAGAGATAATGGGAGGGTTGTAGTCTGGGTATAGAGATAGTGGGGGGTTGTAGTCTGGGTGTAGAGAGTATATAGATAGTGGGGGGTTGTAGTCTGGGTATATAGATATTGGGGGTTGTAGTCTGGGTATAGAGATAGTGGGGGGTTGTAGTCTGGGTATAGAGAGTATATAGATAGTGGAGTGGTTGTAGTCTGGGTATAGAGAGTATATAGATAGTGGAGGGGTTGTAGTCTGGGTATAAAGTAGTGGGGGAGTTGTAGTCTGGGAATATACATAGTGGGGGGTTGTAGTCTGGGTATAGAGAGTATATAGATAGTGGAGGGGTTGTAGTCTGGGTATAGAGAGTATATAGATAGTGGAGGGGTTGTAGTCTGGGTATAGAGAGTATATAGATAGTGGGGGTTGTAGTCTGGGTGTAGAGAGTATATACATACTGGGGGGCTGGTAGTCTGGGTATAGAGAGTATATAGATAGTGGAGGGGTTGTAGTCTGGGTATAGAGAGTATATAGATAGTGGAGGGGTTGTAGTCTGGGTATAGAGAGTATATAGATAGTGGGGGGGTTGTAGTCTGGGTGTAGAGAGTATATACATACTGGGGGTGTAGTCTGTGTATAGAGATAGTGGGGGCTTGTAGTCTGGGTATATAGATAGTGGAGGGGTTGTAGTCTGGGTATAGAGATAGTGGGGGGCTTGTAGTCTGGGTATAGAGATAGTGGGGGTTGTAGTCTGGGTATAGAGAGTATATAGATAGTGGAGGGGTTGTAGTCTGGGTATAGAGAGTATATAGATAGTGGAGGGGTTGTAGTCTGGGTATAGAGAGTATATAGATAGTGGGGGGTTGTAGTCTGGGTGTAGAGAGTATATACATACTGGGGGGCTGGTAGTCTGGGTATAGAGAGTATATAGATAGTGGAGGGGTTGTAGTCTGGGTATAGAGAGTATATAGATAGTGGAGGGGTTGTAGTCTGGGTATAGAGAGTATATAGATAGTGGGGGTTGTAGTCTGGGTGTAGAGAGTATATACATACTGGGGGTGTAGTCTGGTTATAGAGATAGTGGGGGTTGTAGTCTGGGTATAGAGATAGTGGGGGTTGTAGTCTGGGTATAGAGATAGTGGGGGGGTTGTAGTCTGGGTATAGAGATAGTGGGGGTTGAAGTCTGGGTATAGAGATAGTGGGGGTTGTAGTTTGGGTATATAGATAGTGGGGGTTGTAGTCTGGGTATAGAGATAGTGGGGGGTTGTAGTCTGGGTATAGAGATAGTGGGGGGGGGTTGTAGTCTGGGTATAGAGATAGTGGGGGTTGTAGTCTGGGTATAGAGATAGTGGGGGTGGGGGGGGGGGGTTGTAGTCTGGGTATAGAGATAGTGGGGGGTTGTAGTCTGGGTATAGAGATAATGGGAGGGTTGTAGTCTGGGTATAGAGATAGTGGGGGGTTGTAGTCTGGGTATAGAGATAATGGGAGGGTTGTAGTCTGGGTATAGAGATAGTGGGGGGTTGTAGTCTGGGTGTAGAGAGTATATAGATAGTGGGGGGTTGTAGTCTGGGTATATAGATATTGGGGGGGTTGTAGTCTGGGTATAGAGATAGTGGGGGTTGTAGTCTGGGTATAGAGAGTATATAGATAGTGGAGGGGTTGTAGTCTGGGTATAGAGAGTATATAGATAGTGGAGGGGTTGTAGTTTGGGTATAAAGTAGTGGGGGAGTTGTAGTCTGGGAATATACATAGTGGGGGTTGTAGTCTGGGTGTAGAGAGTATATAGATAGTGGAGGGGTTGTAGTCTGGGTATAGAGATAGTGGGGGGTTGTAGTCTGGGTATAGAGATAGTGGGGGGGTTGTAGTCTGGGTATAGAGATAGTGGGGGGTTGTAGTCTGGGTATAGAGATAGTGGGGGCTTGTAGTCTGGGTATAGAGATAGTGGGGGTTGTAGTCTGGGTATAGAGAGTATATAGATAGTGGAGGGGTTGTAGTCTGGGTATAGAGAGTATATAGATAGTGGGGTGAGCCTGTAGTTTGGGTATAGAGAGTATATAGATAGTGGGTTGAGCCTGTAGTCTGGGTGTAGAGATAGTGGGGGGTTGTAGTCTGGGTATAGAGATAGTGGGGGTTGTAGTCTGGGTATAGAGAGTATATAGATAGTGGAGGGGTTGTAGTCTGGGTATAGAGAGTATATAGATAGTGGAGGGGTTGTAGTCTGGGTATAGAGAGTATATAGATAGTGGGGGGTTGTAGTCTGGGTGTAGAGAGTATATACATACTGGGGGCTGGTAGTCTGGGTGTAGAGAGTATATAGATAGTGGGGGGGGGTGTAGTCTGGGTATAGAGATAGTGGGGGTTGTAGTCTGGGTATATAGATAGTGGGGGGTTGTAGTCTGGGTATAGAGATAGTGGGGGGTTGTAGTCTGGGTATAGAGATAGTGGGGGGTTGTAGTCTGGGTATAGAGACAGTGGGGGGTTGTAGTCTGGGTATAGAGATAGTGGGGGGTTGTAGTCTGGGTATATAGATAGTGGGGGGGTTGTAGTCTGGGTATAGAGATAGTGGGGGTTGTAGTCTGGGTATAGAGAGTATATAGATAGTGGGGGGTTGTAGTCTGGGTGTAGAGATAGTGGGGGGTTGTAGTCTGGGTGTAGAGAGTATATAGATAGTGGGGGTTGTAGTCTGGGTATAGAGATAGTGGGGGGTTGTAGTCTGGGTATAGAGACAGTGGGGGGTTGTAGTCTGGGTATAGAGATAGTGGGGGGTTGTAGTCTGGGTATATAGATAGTGGGGGGGTTGTAGTCTGGGTATAGAGATAGTGGGGGGTTGTAGTCTGGGTATAGAGAGTATATAGATAGTGGGGGTTGTAGTCTGGGTGTAGAGATAGTGGGGGGTTGTAGTCTGGGTGTAGAGAGTATATAGATAGTGGGGGGTTGTAGTCTGGGTATATAGATAGTGGGGGGTTGTAGTCTGGGTATAGAGATAGTGGGGGGTTGTAGTCTGGGTATAGAGATAGTGGGGGGTTGTAGTCTGGGTGTAGAGAGTATATAGATAGTGGGGGGTTGTAGTCTGGGTGTAGAGATAGTGGGGGTTGTAGTATGGGTGTAGAGAGTTTATAGATAGTGGGGAGCCTGTAGTCTGGGTGTAGAGAGTTTATAGATAGTGGGGAGGTTGTAGTATGGGTGTAGAGAGTTTCTAGATAGTGTTAAGCTTTCGTAAATGTGTCAGTTCTGCGCTCTGGGACACTCTGACGAGAGTGCTCTGAAATCGTAGTAGATAGCCAGAGCGAATTCACCAGCTACGTCTGTCGACAGTTGTTGCAGTGACTTCATGAACATTCTATTGAAATGGTTACTTGAATAGTGAAGTCTTTTGTTTCGACATGTGGCTAGCTAGCTAAACAACTAACCATAATGTCAATACCCTGCATGAATCTGCAGCTAGCTAACCAACCAGGTTCAATGTTAGCTAGCTAACATCAGACAATGACTAGCAATGTAAATGGGTCTGAGATACGAATTATATTACTACAGAGATCATACACGTTATGTTAGCTAGCTATCTAACAGTACACTTTCATTTAACCAAATTAGAAACGTGTAATATCTGAAAATGTAGCTAGCCAGACTATCTTACCTGTCCGTACATATGGATGAATGCTTCTCCCTCTCTGTCATGGTTGCCTTTAGTTTGAAGATGTAATCCGGAGACAGGTGTTTTATACAACAGCCTTCTGTGTGTTTTCTTTTCGACACCGTCTGCATATTTGCAATCAAACGTCAGAATTTTCTCAATTTCCTTCCACTGATTTCAAAACTCGGTTGTCCAGAAAGTGTAGAGCAACACTGATGCAGTTCTAAAAAAAAAATCTGTGTTAGAAAGGATTACCTACACATACTGACCAGCTCATATTATAGAAAGAAACGTGCTACATGGTAGACCAATCAGAACTCATTACCTTAGCCAATCAAAGGCTAGCAGGAAGGTTGCTTACTTTTTCCCTTGCTAAATCAACTACGCTCGTAATTTAACATTTGTATTTTGTATTTACAGATGGCATACAAGTTTGTTATTAAGGCACATGAAAAGTTCACATTTTCCCCGAAGGCATTTCTGACAAAAACACATTTTGATTTAAAAAAAAAGTGAAAATAGCTCTCCTGTGAAGTAGTGATGCGCGACATATGCGTAGTTTCCTGAAATTGTGAAGCATCCGCTTGGGAGTTTCCACACACTACCAAATATGGTAGATAGAGGAAGCCCAGAGGCCTGCAGTGGTAGAAGATGAAACGAGATGGATTTTTGCTGGCATTCTGCACATTTTCTCATTAATGATTAATTACTTGATCTAAATATAGTTTTTTGTTCCCAAAATCTAAAATATGTAACGAACAGGTCTAAGTTTTGTAGACTTTACATTTTGCCAAAGTTTTTAAAAATGGTGTTGTTTAGAAAAGAAAGTCAATGCTGTATGGCCAAACAACGGATAGACCATGCAGAGTTTCAGAATCAGAGATGGCAGAACTTCACTGATGTCAACTATACTGAAGAAAAATGTAAAAGCAACACGCAACAATTCTCTAATATTTTACTGAGTTACATTTCATATGAGGAAATCAATCAATTGAAATAAATTATTATATTATTATTATTATAAATTCATACGGCTCTAATCTATAGATTTCACATGACTGGGAGTACAGATATGCATCTGTTGGTCACAGATACATTTGTGACCACAATCTGCCTCATGCAGTGCAACACAACTCCCTAGAGTTGATCAGGATGTTGATTGTGGCCTGTGGAATGTTGCAACACTCCTCTTCAGTGCCTGAGCGGAGTTGCTGGATGTTGGCGGAAACTGGGACACGCTGTTGTACACATTGATCCAGTGCATCCCAAACAGTGTCAATGAGTGACATGTCTGGTGAGTATGCAGGCCATAGAAGAACTAGGACGTTTTCAGCTTCCAGGAATTGTGTAAAGATTGCTTGCAACATGGGGCCTTGCATTATCATGCTGAAACATGAGGTGATGGCGGTGGATGAATGGCAAGACAATGGGCCTCAGCATCTCGTCACGGTATCTCTGTTCATTCCAATTGCCATCGATAAAATGCAATTGTGTTTGTTGTCTGTAGCTTATGCCTGCCCCATACCATAACCCTACCATGGGGCACTCTGTTCACAACGTTGACATCAGCAAACTGTTTGCCCAAACTACGACATACACGTGGTCTGCGGTTGTGAGGCTGGTTGGACGTACTTCAAAATTCTCTAAAACGGAAACAGCTTATGTGTCACGTTCTGACCTTAGTTCCTTTATTATGTCTGTGTGTTAGTTTGGTCGGGGCGTGAGTTGGGGTGGGTAGTCTGTGTTCTTTTTCTATGTTGTATTTGTGTGTTTGGCCGGGTATGGTTCTCAATCAGAGGCAGCTGTCGATCGTTGTCTCTGATTGGGAACCATACTTAGGCAGCCTGGTTGTCTCTGACTGAGAATCATACTTAGGCAGCTTGTTTTCCCAATTTTGGTTGTGGATGTTTGTTTTCTGTTTTGTGCGTATTCCTTACAGAACTGTTTCGTTCTCGCTCTTCATTGTTTTTTGTCATTTCAGTGTTCAATTTATTTTGTTTATTAAAATGATGCACCTTGGTCCTCTTCTCCTTCACCAGATGAAAACCGTAACATTATGTTAGAGAAATGAGCATTAAATGATCTGGTAACAGCTCTGGTGGACATTCCTGCAGTCAGTGTGCCAATTACACGCTTCCTCATAACTTGTGACATCTGTGGCCCAGCACAAGGTGCACCTTTGTAATGTTCATGCTGTTTAATCAGCTTCTTAATGTGCCACACCTGTCAGGTGGATGGATTATCTTGGCAAACTAGAAATGCTCAATAACAAGGATGTAAACAAATCCAGACAAACAAAAATGGCTAATGGGTATGGGTAATGGGTATGGGTAATGGGTATGGGTAATGGGTATGGGTAATGGGTATGCCCTCAACAAGATGTCTCCTAAAGTTGACTTCATTATTCCATGTTTCCACATTATGTTCACTGCATCAGGGATAACATAACGTACACAGACCTTGTGGCTTTACAGCCTTCAGTGTGTAAGTACTATTATATTTTCATTCAAAACAGCATTTATAAAGAACAACCAATGAGCAGCAGGTGCTTCTAATCAGTGTTGCCACTCATCTGCCAATCAGGAATGTGGCTTTTCTCATGAAGTAAGCCACAAAGAGATACAGAATTGTAGGGTATGGGAGCATGCACGAAGGGCAACTGACAAATCACCAGCCCCAGGTGTCCGCTCACCCAAATACATAAATTCATGAGATGGCCCATCGCGAAGGACATCAGGCAAAGTCGTCATAAATATGTTGGGCCATAAACTATATGAGAAATCTGATATGGACAGTGGTCTTGTTTAACAGTCTAAATTTGGCCTTTAAAGAAGGAGGTGAAATCTAAGTAGTGAGTAGTTTGGTTCATCAGGCTGACCTCCAGTCTTCATGGTTCATCAGGCTGACCCCCAGTCTTCATGGAGGAGATTACTGAGTAGTTTGGTTCATCAGGCTGACCTCCAGTCTTCATGGTTCATCAGGCTGACCCCCAGTCTTCATGGTTCATCAGGCTGACCTCCAGTCTTCATGGAGGAGATTACTGAGTAGTTTGGTTCATCAGGCTGACCCCCAGTCTTCATGGAGGAGATTACTGAGTAGTTTGGTTCATCAGGCTGACCCCCAGTCTTCATGGAGGAGATTACTGAGTAGTTTGGTTCATCAGGCTGACCCCCAGTCTTCATGGAGATTACTGAGTAGTTTGGTTCATCAGGCTGACCCCTTCATGGAGGAGATTACTTCATGGACCCCCAGTCTTCATGGAGGATATTACTGAGTAGTTTGGTTCATCAGGCTGACCCCCAGTCTTCATGGAGGAGATTACTGAGTAGTTTGGTTCATCAGGCTGACCCCCAGTCTTCATGGAGATTACTGAGTAGTTTGGTTCATCAGGCTGACCCCCAGTCTTGGAGGAGATTACTGAGTAGTTTGGTTCATCAGGCTGACCCCCAGTCTTCATGGAGGAGATTACTGAGTAGTTTGGTCCATCAGGCTGACCTCCAGTCTTCATGGAGGAGATTACTGAGTAGTTTGGTTCATCAGGCTGACCCCCAGTCTTAATTTTGAAGTTATTGAGAGATGATGAGGATTTGGCAATGTGAAGATAAGAATTCCAGAGTATTCCAGGCGTCTGATTCAATAGCCAGCCGTTATTCTCTTTCACAGTCCTGATGGCGCTCATTACCAAAGAGACTCTCACTGAGTTAACACTTTCTAGTCTATGGCCAAATATTAGTTTCTTTCCATAGACAGCAACAAAGAAGCACCATGAACAACAAATATTCAACAACAACAATCATAAAAAACTAACTTTATCGGGAGATAAAAAGTGATGAAAAGTAGTATAAATTATACTGAAGTAAATTACTCTAATATTTTCCAGGTGGTCCACAGCACCAAGTTGGTCCAGCTGGTCACAGGCTGTCAACATTAAGAGGCTACCATTTCCCATTTCAACGGTTTGGACATTGTCTGTCACTGTTTGACACACCAAACGGTCCTCCTCTCTGTCCTGTGTGTGATTTGACTGAAGGATTTTTCTCACATTCGTCTGCTTCTAAAGATGGGCCAATGAGGTGACACACACACACACACACTCCCATCTCCTCCTTATTCCTGTGACCTCATCCTTAACAACAGGAAGTGAAAAGACACAAAAGAACAGGAGGCTGAGAGGAGGATAAGTGGGGGGGGGGGGGAAGGGTGAAGAGGAGGGAGAGGAAGGGTGAACGGATGAGGGGGAGAGAGAGAAAGGGGAATAGCACATATGTCACCAAACTCCCAGCTTGTCTGTGGTTGGTTGGCGGGGTGAGCACTTGCCGGCTACCATTCTGAGAACCAGACAGCGCCGTGAAAAGATATTTGCCCCCTTTCTAATTTTCTCTACTTTTGTATATTTTTGATACCGAATGTTATCAGATCTTCAACCAAAACCTGATATTAGATAAAGGGAACCTGAGTTTTCTAAATAACAACAAAAAGTTGACTCAAGTTTTCCAGAAAAGCACCTGGATGGATCCCCAGTCTAGAACATAGAACATAGAACTAGAACATTTTCTGACAAGATAGAACTGTCAAAGGGGGCTGTCATTCTATCCAGGTCTGTACACAAACAATGCAAACTTCTACTTTTAAAAATCCATCTTTCCAGAAACAAGTCTCTCACTGTTGCCACTTGTTATAGACCCCCCACCCACCCATCCCCCAGCTGTGCCCTGGATACCATATGTAAATTGATCGCCCCCCAATCTATCTTCAGAGTTCGCACTGTTAGGTGACCTAAACTGGGACATGGATCTCAGCGATGACTGCCTCATTGCCTGCGTGTGTACTGGGTCCTCTGTCAAACGACCACCCCTCATCACTGTCAAACGCTCCATAAAACACTACAGCGAGCAGGCCTTTCTAATGGACCTGGCCCGGGTATCCTGGAAGGATATTGACCTCATCCTGTCAGTAGAGGATGCCTGGTTGCTCTTCAAAAGTGCTTTCCTCACCATCTTAAATAAGCATGCCCCATTCAAAAAATATAGAACTAAGAACAGATATAGTCCTTGGTTCTCTCCAGACCTGTCTGCCCTTCACCAGCACAAAAACATCCTGTGGCGTTCTGCATTAGCATCGAAATAGTCCCCGCGATATGCAACTTTTCACGGAAGTCAGGAACCAATATACTCAGTCAGTTAGGAAAGCTAAGACTAGCTTTTTCAAACGGAAATTTGCTTCCTGTAGCACTAATTCCAAAATGTTTTGGGAAACTGTAAAGTCCATGGAGAATAAGAGCACCTCATCCCAGCTGCCCACTGCTCTGAGGCTAGGAAACACTGTCACCACCGATAAATCTACAATAATCGATTATTTCAATAAGCATTTTTCCACGGCTTGTCATGATTTCCACCTGGCTACCCCTACCCTGTCTAACATCTCAGCATCCCCTGCAGCAACTTGCCCAACCCCTCCCCCCTTCTCCTTCACCTAAATCCAGACAGCTGATGTTCTGAAAGAGCTGCAAAATCGGGATCCTACAAATCAGCTGTGCTAGACAATCTGGACCCTTTCTTTCAAAAATTATCGTTGCGATTGTTGCAACACCTATTACTAGCCTATTCAACCTCTCTTTCATATCGTCTGAGATCCCCAAAGATTGGAAAGCTGTTCAAAGGGGTAGACACTCTAGACCCAAACTGTTATAGACCTATATCCATCATGCTCTGCTGCGGTTATTCCCCTCTTAAAAAGGGGAGACACTCTAGACCCAAGTTTCTCAAATGACTGTCTCGCCTGGTTCACCAACTACTTCTCAGATAGAGTTCAGTGTGTCAAATCGGAGGGCCTGTGGTCCAGACATCTGGCAGCGTCTATGGAGTGCCACAGGGTTCAATTCTCGGGCTAACTCTTTTCTCTGTATATATTAATGATGGCGCTCTTGCTGCTCGTGATTCTATGATCCACCTCTACGCAGACGACACCATTATGTATGGTGTCGACACTGGACACTGTGCTAACAAACCTCCAAACGAGCTTCAATGCCATACAACACTCCTTCCGTGGCCTCCAACTGCTTTTAAATGCTAGTAAAACTAAGTGCAACCGATTGCTGCCCGCACCCTCCCGCTCGACTAGCATCACTACTCTGGACGGTTCTGACTTAGAATATGTGGACAACTACAAATACCTAGGTTTCTGGTTAGACTGTAAACTCTCCTTCAAGACTCACATTAAGCATCTCCAATTCAACATTAAATATTGAATTGGCTTCCTATTTCGCAACAAAGCCTCCTTCACTCATTCCGCCAAACATACCCTTGTAAAACTGACTATCCTACCGATCCTTGACTTCGGCGATGTCATTTACAAATAGCTACAAATAGCTATATACTACCCACCAGTGGGACCTGTATGCTCTCGTTGGCTGGACCTCACTACATATCCGTTGCCAAACCCACTGGCTCCAGGTCATCTATAAGTCTTTGCTAGGCCGCCTTATCTCAGCTCACTGGTCAACATAGCAGCACCCACCCGTATCACGTCCCATTATGTCTGGTGAAAACCAAACACTGCATTCCACAGTAAGAACCTTATACCAACGGACAAGCATGGTGATGGTAGTGTGATGGTTTGGGGATGCTTTTCTAGAAGGAACCATGAATTCTGCTCCGTGTCAGTGAATTCTACAGGAGAGTATCAGGTCATCTGTCTGTGAGCTGAAGCTGAACCACGGCTGGGTCATGCAGAAAGACAATGATCCAAAACACACAATCAAGTCTACATGAAAATGGTTCAAAAGCAACACACTTGAAGGTTTGGAACGGCCTAGTCAAAGTCTAGACTTAATCCCAAGTGAGACGTTGTGGCAGGACTTGAAACGAGCAGTTCATGCTAGACAACTGAGAGACTGATCAACAACTACAGGAAGTGTTTGGTTGGAGTCATTTAAGCTAAAGGTGGACTGATCAACAACTACAGGAAGTGTTTGGTTGGAGTCATTGAAGCTAAAGGTGGACTGATCAACTACAGGAAGTGTTTGGTTGGAGTCATTGCAGCTAAAGGTGGACTGATCAACAACAACAGGAAGTGTTTGGTTGGAGTCATTGAAGCTAAAGGTGGACTGATCAACAACTACAGGAAGTGTTTGGTTGGAGTCATCGCAGCTAAAGGTGGACTGATCAACAACTTTGGTTGGAAGTGTTTGGAAGTGTTTGGTTGGAGTCATTGCAGCTAAAGGTGGACTGATCAACAACTACAGGAAGTGTTTTGCTGGTCATTGCAGTCTGACCAACAACTACAGGAAGTGTTTTGCTGGAGTCGTTGAAGCTAAAGGTGGACTGATCAACTACAGGAAGTGCTTGATTGGAGTCATTGAAGCTAAAGGTGGACTGATCAACTACAGGAAGTGTTTGATTGGAGTCATTGAAGCTAAAGGTGGACTGATCAACTACAGGAAGTGTTTGTGGAGTCATTGAAAAGGTGGACTGATCAACTACAGGAAGTGTTTGACTTGATAAAGGGGGACAACAACTACAGGAAGTGTTTGATTGGAGTCATTGAAGCTAAAGGTGGACTGATCAACTACAGGAAGTGTTTGATTGGAGTCATTGAAGCTAAAGGGGGACTGATCAACTACAGGAAGTGTTTGATTGGAGTCATTGAAGCTAAAGGTGGCACAACCAGTTATTGAGTCTAAGGGGCAATTACGTTTTCACACAGGGGCATTGGGTGTTGCATAATTTTGTGAATTAAATAAATAGAATAAGTATAATTATTTGTTGTTATTTGTAAACTCATGTTCCCTTTATTGAATATTAGGTTTTGGTTGAAGATCTGATAACATTCAGTATCAAAAATATGCAAAAGGACAGGGGTTCCACTGAGAGGAACTGGTCTTCCCTGGATATAGGACAGGGGTTCCACTGAGAGGAACTGGTCTTCCCTGGATAAAGGACAGGGGTTCCACTGAGAGGAACTGGTCTTCCCTGGATAAAGGACAGGGGTTCCACTGAGAGGAACTGGTCTTCCCTGGATAAAGGACAGGGGTTCCACTGAGAGGAACTGGTCTTCCCTGGATAAAGGACAGGGGTTCCACTGAGAGGAACTGGTCTTCCCTGGATAAAGGACAGGGGTTCCACTGAGAGGAACTGGTCTTCCCTGGATAAAGGACAGGGGTTCCACTGAGAGGAACTGGTCTTCCCTGGATAAAGGACAGGGGTTCCACTGAGAGGAACTGGTCTTCCCTGGATAAAGGACAGGGGTTCCACTGAGAGGAACTGGTCTTCCCTGGATATAGGACAGGGGTTCCACTGAGAGGAACTGGTCTTCCCTGGATAAAGGACAGGGGTTCCACTGAGAGGAACTGGTCTTCCCTGGATAAAGGACAGGGGTTCCACTGAGAGGAACTGGTCTTCCCTGGATAAAGGACAGGGGTTCCACTGAGAGGAACTGGTCTTCCCTGGATAAAGGACAGGGGTTCCACTGAGAGGAACTGGTCTTCCCTGGATAAAGGACAGGGGTTCCACTGAGAGGAACTGGTCTTCCCTGGATAAAGGACAGGGGTTCCACTGAGAGGAACTGGTCTTCCCTGGATAAAGGACAGGGGTTCCACTGAGAGGAACTGGTCTTCCCTGGATAAAGGACAGGGGTTCCACTGAGAGGAACTGGTCTTCCCTGGATAAAGGACAGGGGTTCCACTGAGAGGAACTGGTCTTCCCTGGATAAAGGACAGGGGTTCCACTGAGAGGAACTGGTCTTCCCTGGATAAAGGACAGGGGTTCCACTGAGAGGAACTGGTCTTCCCTGGATAAAGGACAGGGGTTCCACTGAGAGGAACTGGTCTTCCCTGGATAAAGGACAGGGGTTCCACTGAGAGGAACTGGTCTTCCCTGGATAAAGGACAGGGGTTCCACTGAGAGGAACTGGTCTTCCCTGGATAAAGGACAGGGGTTCCACTGAGAGGAACTGGTCTTCCCTGGATAAAGGACAGGGGTTCCACTGAGAGGAACTGGTCTTCCCTGGATAAAGGACAGGGGTTCCACTGAGAGGAACTGGTCTTCCCTGGATAAAGGACAGGGGTTCCACTGAGAGGAACTGGTCTTCCCTGGATAAAGGACAGGGGTTCCACTGAGAGGAACTGGTCTTCCCTGGATAAAGGACAGGGGTTCCACTGAGAGGAACTGGTCTTCCCTGGATATAGGACAGGGGTTCCACTGAGAGGAACTGGTCTTCCCTGGATAAAGGACAGGGGTTCCACTGAGAGGAACTGGTCTTCCCTGGATATAGGACAGGGTTTTCACTGAGAGGAACTGGTCTTCCCTGGATAAAGGACAGGGGTATTGTATTCCTGCACTAGAAGACCTTACACACACACCTCCATCTCTCATTGGTCATGAGGAGAACAGAGGGCCAGGCGGACAGCAGAGGAGAAAGGGGACACAAGGCTCTTTAGTTTTCTTATGTTTACTTTTCACACTTTTCCCAAACGCTTTGCAGCTGCTCTTCTTTTAGCCTCCAAAGGGGTGTGTGGAAGAGGGATGGGGAGGGGGGCTCCTTAATATATGTGTGTGGGTGTTAATGGTACCCCAGACTGCTGCCAGCTTGGCCCGTGATCACTTCAGTGGGGAGAAGGGCAACACTGTGTTGTCTAGACAACAGGAGACATTAATATGGATCCCATATGTCAGGCCCCAGGGATTCTATACAGGGGGAGTCCCGATGCAGTATAGGGAGATTCCATTGCATTAGACCCTAGCAGAATGTGTGGGGTCACAACTTGGAATGGGAACTTTACTTCACAAAGGAACCTCAGACCAGGCCATCTGCCTTCTTAGTATGTCAGATGTCTTCACATGTCCACAATCACGCCTTTGATTTTTGTAAATATCGTCATCTGGATCAACATGTAAAAAATAGAAATAGAACTTCCACTGATCCAGTTGATACCAACAAAATAAATGCTGTTTTGTTACGTCTTGAACCTCAGAACAGGACACCTGGCTTTCCAGGCACCAAAAATATACTAGGTAGGGGAACTATACTAGTTAGGGGAACTATACTAGTTAGGGGAACTATACTAGGTAGGGGAACTACAGTCTCCTAGGTAGGGGAACTATACTAGGTAGGGGAACTATGCTGGTAGGGGAACTATACTAGGTAGGGGAACTATACTAGGTAGGGGAACTATGCTGGTAGGGGAACTATACTAGGTAGGGGAACTATGCTGGTAGGGGAACTACAGTCTCCTAGGTAGGGGAACTATACTAGGTAGGGGAACTATGCTGGTAGGGGAACTATACTAGGTAGGGGAACTATACTAGGTAGGGGAACTATGCTGGTAGGGGAACTATAGGTAGGGGAACTAGGTAGGGGAACTATACTATGCTGGTAGGGGAACTATACTAGGTAGGGGGTTAAACTATACTAGGTAGGGGAACTATACTGGTAGGGGAACTATGCTGGTAGGGGAACTATACTGGTAGGGGAACTATACTAGGTAGGGAACTATACTAGGTAGGGGAACTATACTAGGTAGGGGAACTATGCTGGTAGGGGAACTATACTAGGTAGGGGAACTATGCTGGTAGGGGAACTATACTAGGTAGGGGAACTATGCTGGTAGGGGAACTATACTAGGTAGGGGAACTATGCTGGTAGGGGAACTATACTAGGTAGGGGAACTATGCTAGGTTAGGGGAACTATACTAGGTAGGGGAACTATGCTGGTAGGGGAACTATACTAGGTAGGGGAACTATGCTGGTAGGGGAACTATACTAGGTAGGGGAACTATGCTGGTAGGGGAACTATGCTAGGTAGGGGAACTATACTAGGTATGGGAACTATGCTGGTAGGGGAACTATACTAGGTAGGGGAACTATGCTGGTAGGGGAACTATGCTAGGTAGGGGAACTATACTAGGTATGGGAACTATGCTGGGTAGGGGAACTATGCTAGGTAGGGGAACTATACTAGGTATGGGAACTATGCTGGTAGGGGAACTATACTAGGTAGGGGAACTATGCTGGTAGGGGAACTATGCTAGGTAGGGGAACTATACTAGGTATGGGAACTATGCTGGGTAGGGGAACTATACTAGGTAGGGGAGCTATGCTGGTAGGGGAACTATACTAGGTATGGGAACTATGCTGGGTAGGGGAACTATACTAGGTATGGGAACTATGCTAGGTAGGGGAACTATACTAGGTATGGGAACTATGCTGGGTAGGGGAACTATACTAGGTATGGGAACTATACTAGGTATGGGAACTATACTAGGTATGGGAACTATACTAGGTATGGGAACTATATGGGAACTATACTAGGTATGGGAACTATACTAGGTATGGGAACTATACTAGGTATAGGAACTATACTAGGTATGGGAACTATACTAGGTATGGGAACTATACTAGGTAGGGGAACTATACTAGGTATGGGAACTATAACTAGGTATGGGAACTATACTAGGTATGGGAACTATATGGGAACTATGCTAGGTAGGGGAACTATACTAGGTATGGGAACTATATGGGAACTATACTAGGTATACAGGAACTATACTAGGTAGGGGAACTATACTAGGTATAGGGGGAACTATACTAGGTATGGGAACTATACTAGGTATGGGAACTATACTAGGTATGGGAACTATACTATGCTAGGTATGGGAACTATACTAGGTATGGGAACTATACTAGGTAAACTATATGGGAACATACTAGGTATGGGAACTATACTAGGTATGGGAACTATACTAGGTATGGGAACTATACTAGGTATAGGAACTATACTAGGTATGGGAACTATACTAGGTATGGGAACTATACTAGGTAGGGGAACTATGCTAGGTAGGGGAACTATACTAGGTAGGGGAACTATGCTAGGTAGGGGAACTATACTAGGTCTCTAGGTAGGGGAACTATACTAGGTAGGGGAACTATGCTAGGTATGGGAACTATACTAGGTATGGGAACTATACTAGGTATGGGAACTACAGTCTCCTAGGTAGGGGAACTATACTAGGTAGGGGAACTACAGTCTCCTAGGTAGGGGAACTATACTAGGTAGGGGAACTATGCTAGGTAGGGGAACTATGCTAGGTAGGGGAACTATGGGTAGGGAACTATGCTAGGTAGGGGAACTATGCTAGGTAGGGGAACTATGCTAGGTAGGGGAACTACAGTCTCCTAGGTAGGGGAACTATACTAGGTATGGGAACTATACTAGGTATAGGAACTATATGGGAACTATTCTAGGTATGGGAACTATACTAGGTATGGGAACTATACTAGGTATGGGAACTACATGGGAACAATACTAGGTATGGGAACTATACTAGGTATGGGAACTATACTAGGTATGGGAACTATACTAGGTATATACTAGGGAACTACATGGGAACTATACTAGGTATGGGAACTATACTAGGTATGGGAACTATACTAGGTAGGGGAACTATACTAGGTATGGGAACTATAACAATACTAGGTATGGGAACTATACTAGGGGAACTATAGGTATGGGAACTATACTAGGTATGGGAACTATACTAGGTAGGGAACTATACTAGGTAGGGGAACTATACTAGGTAAACTATACTAGGTATGGGAACTATACTAGGTAGGGGAACTATACTAGGTATGGGAACTATATAGGTAGGGAACTATACTAGGTATGGGAACTATACTAGGTAGGGGAACTATACTAGGTAGGGGAACTATACTAGGTAGGGGAACTATGGGTAAACTATACTAGGTAGGGAACTATACTAGGTAGGGGAACTACTAGGTATGGGAACTATACTAGGTATGGGGTATGGGGAACTATACTAGGTAGGGAACTATACTAGGTAACTATACTAGGGAACTATACTAGGTATGGGAACTATACTGGTAAACTATACTAGGTATGGGAACTATACTAGGGGAACTATGCTAGGTAGGGGAACTATACTAGGTATGGGAACTATACTAGGTATGGGAACTATACTAGGTATGGGAACTATGCTAGGTAAACTATACTAGGTATATATGGAAACTATACTAGGTATGGGAACTATACTGGTATGGGAACTATACTAGGTATGGGAACTATATGGGAACTATACTAGGTATGGGAACTATACTAGGTATGGGAACTATACTAGGTATGGGAACTATACTAGGTATGGGAACTATACTAGGTATGGGAACTATACTAGGTATGGGAACTATATGGGAACTATACTAGGTATGGGAACTATACTAGGTATGGGAACTATACTAGGTAACTATACTAGGTATGGGAACTATATAGGTATGGGAACTATACTAGGTAGGGTAGGGGAACTATGCTAGGTAGGGGAACTATACTAGGTATGGGAACTATACTATACTAGGTATGGGAACTATAGTCTCCTAGGTAAACTATACTAGGTAGGGGAACTATACTAGGTATATACTAGGTAACTATACTAGGTATGGGAACTATACTAGGTATGGGAACTATACTAGGTAGGGGAACTATACTAGGTAGGGGAACTATACTAGGTAGGGGAACTACAGTCTAGGTAGGGGAACTATACTAGGTAGGGGAACTATACTAGGTAGGGGAACTATACTAGGTAGGGGAACTATGCTAGGTAGGGAACTATACTAGGTAGGGGAACTATGCTAGGTAGGGGAACTATGCAGTCTCCTAGGTAGGGGAACTATACTAGGTATGGGAACTATACTAGGTATGGGGAACTATTCTAGGTATGGGAACTATACTAGGTATGGGAACTATACTAGGTATGGGAACTACTAGGTAGGGAACAATACTAGGTATGGGAACTATACTAGGTATGGGAACTATACTAGGTAGGGAACTATACTAGGTATGGGAACTATATGGGAACTATACTAGGTATGGGAACTATACTAGGGAACTATACTAGGTAGGGGAACTATACTAGGTATGGGAACTATACTAGGTATGGGAACAATACTAGGTATGGGAACTATACTAGGTATGGGAACTATACTAGGTATGGGAACTATACTAGGTATGGGAACTATACTAGGTAGGGGAACTATACTAGGTATGGGAACTATACTAGGTATGGGAACTATACTAGGTATGGGAACTATATGGGAACTATACTAGGTATGGGAACTATACTAGGTATGGGAACTATACTAGGTAGGGGAACTATACTAGGTATGGGAACTACATGGGAACAATACTAGGTATGGGAACTATACTAGGTATGGGAACTATATGGGAACTATACTAGGTATAGGAACTATATGGGAACTATACTAGGTATGGGAACTATATGGGAACTATACTAGGTATGGGAACTATACAGGAACTATACTAGGTATGGGAACTATACTAGGTATGGGAACTATATGGGAACTATGCTAGGGAACTATTGGAACTATATGGGAAACTATACTAGGTATAGGAACTATATGGGAACTATACTAGGTATAGGAACTATATGGGAACTATACTAGGTATGGGAACTATACTAGGAATGGGAACTATACTAGGTATGGGAACTATACTAGGTATGGGAACTATATGGGAACTATGCTAGGTATTGGAACTATATGGGAACTATACTAGGTATGGGAACTATACAGGAACTATACTAGGTATGGGAACTATATGGGAACTATACTAGGTATGGGAACTATGCTAGGTAGGGGAACTATACTAAGTATGGGAACTATACAGGAACTATACTAGGTATGGGAACTATACAGGAACTATACCAGGTAGGGGAACTATACTAGGTATAGGAACTATATGGGAACTATACTAGGTAGGGGAACTATACTAGGTAGGGGAACTATACTAGGTAGGGGAACTATACTAGGTAGGGGAACTATACTAGGTAGGGGAACTATACTAGGTAGGGGAACTATACTAGGTAGGGGAACTATACTAGGTAGGGGAACTATGCTAGGTATGGGAACTATACTAGGTAGGGGAACTATGCTAGGTAGGGGAACTATACTAGGTATGGGAACTATACTAGGTAGGGGAACTATACTAGGTATGGGAACTATACTATACTAGGTATGGGAACTATACTAGGTATGGGAACTATACAGGAACTATACTAGGTATGGGAACTATACGGGAACAATACTAGGTAGGGAAACTATACTAGGTAGGGGAACTATACTAGGTAGGGGAACTACAGTCTCCTAGGTAGGGGAACTATACTAGGTAGGGGAACTATGCTAGGTAGGGGAACTATGCTAGGTAGGGGAACTATGCTAGGTAGGGGAACTATGCTAGGTAGGGGAACTATGCTAGGTAGGGGAACTATGCTAGGTAGGGGAACTACAGTCTCCTAGGTAGGGGAACTATACTAGGTATGGGAACTATACTAGGTATAGGAACTATATGGGAACTATTCTAGGTATGGGAACTATACTAGGTATGGGAACTATACTAGGTATGGGAACTACATGGGAACAATACTAGGTATGGGAACTATACTAGGTATGGGAACTATACTAGGTAGGGGAACTATACTAGGTAGGGGAACTATACTAGGTAGGGGAACTATACTAGGTAGGGGAACTATGCTAGGTAGGGGAACTATACTAGGTAGGGGAACTATACTAGGTAGGGGAACTATACTAGGTAGGGGAACTATGCTAGGTATAGGAACTACAGTCTCCTAGGTAGGGGAACTATAGTAGGTATGGGAACTATACTAGGTATGGGAACTATATGGGAACTATACTAGGTATGGGAACTATACTAGGTATGGGAACTATACTAGGTATAGGAACTATACTAGGTATGGGAACTATACTAGGTATGGGAACTATACTAGGTAGGGGAACTATGCTAGGTAGGGGAACTATGCTAGGTAGGGGAACTATGCTAGGTAGGGGAACTACAGTCTCCTAGGTAGGGGAACTATGCTAGGTAGGGAAACTATACTAGGTAGGGGAACTATGCTAGGTAGGGGAACTATGCTAGGTATAGGAACTACAGTCTCCTAGGTGGGGGAACTATAGTAGGTATGGGAACTATACTAGGTATGGGAACTATATGGGAACTATACTAGGTATGGGAACTATACTAGGTATGGGAACTATACTAGGTATAGGAACTATACTAGGTATGGGAACTATACTAGGTATGGGAACTATACTAGGTAGGGGAACTATGCTAGGTAGGGGAACTATGCTAGGTAGGGGAACTATGCTAGGTAGGGGAACTACAGTCTCCTAGGTAGGGGAACTATACTAGGTAGGGAAACTATACTAGGTAGGGGAACTATGCTAGGTAGGGGAACTATGCTAGGTAGGGGAACTATGCTAGGTAGGGGAACTACAGTCTCCTAGGTAGGGGAACTATACTAGGTAGGGGAACTATGCTAGGTATGGGAACTATACTAGGTATGGGAACTATACTAGGTATAGGAACTATACTAGGTATGGGAACTATACTAGGTATGGGAACTATACTAGGTATGGGAACTATACTAGGTATGGGAACTATACTAGGTATGGGAACTATACTAGGTAGGGGAACTACAGTCTCCTAGGTAGGGGAACTATACTAGGTAGGGGAACTATGCTAGGTAGGGGAACTATGCTAGGTAGGGGAACTATGCTAGGTAGGGGAACTATGCTAGGTAGGGGAACTACAGTCTCCTAGGTAGGGGAACTATACTAGGTATGGGAACTATACTAGGTATAGGAACTATATGGGAACTATTCTAGGTATGGGAACTATACTAGGTATGGGAACTATACTAGGTATGGGAACTACATGGGAACAATACTAGGTATGGGAACTATACTAGGTATGGGAACTATACTAGGTATGGGAACTATACTAGGTATGGGAACTACATGGGAACAATACTAGGTATGGGAACTATACTAGGTATGGGAACTATACTAGGTATGGGAACTATACTAGGTATGGGAACTATACTAGGTATGGGAACTATACTAGGTAGGGGAACTATACTAGGTATGGGAACTACATGGGAACAATACTAGGTATGGGAACTATACTAGGTATGGGAACTATACTAGGTATGGGAACTATACTAGGTAGGGGAACTATACTAGGTATGGGAACTATACTAGGTATGGGAACTATACTAGGTATGGGAACTATACTAGGTATGGGAACTATACTAGGTAGGGGAACTATACTAGGTATGGGAATTACATGGGAACAATACTAGGTATGGGAACTATACTAGGTATGGGAACTATACTAGGTATGGGAACTATACTAGTTATGGGAACTATATGGGAACTATACTAGGTATAGGAACTATATGGGAACTATACTAGGTATGGGAACTATATGGGAACTATACTAGGTATGGGAACTATACAGGAACTATACTAGGTATGGGAACTATACTAGGTATGGGAACTATATGGGAACTATGCTAGGTATTGGAACTATATGGGAACTATACTAGGTATAGGAACTATATGGGAACTATACTAGGTATAGGAACTATATGGGAACTATACTAGGTATGGGAACTATACTAGGAATGGGAACTATACTAGGTATGGGAACTATACTAGGTATGGGAACTATATGGGAACTATGCTAGGTATTGGAACTATATGGGAACTATACTAGGTATGGGAACTATACAGGAACTATACTAGGTATGGGAACTATATGGGAACTATACTAGGTATGGGAACTATATGGGAACTATGCTAGGTAGGGGAACTATACTAAGTATGGGAACTATACAGGAACTATACTAGGTATGGGAACTATACAGGAACTATACCAGGTAGGGGAACTATACTAGGTATAGGAACTATATGGGAACTATACTAGGTAGGGGAACTATACTAGGTAGGGGAACTATGCTAGGTATGGGAACTATACTAGGTAGGGGAACTATGCTAGGTAGGGGAACTATACTAGGTATGGGAACTATACTAGGTAGGGGAACTATACTAGGTATGGGAACTATACAGGAACTATACTAGGTATGGGAACTATACTAGGTATGGGAACTATACAGGAACTATACTAGGTATGGGAACTATACGGGAACTATACTAGAGCGTTGGACTAGTAACCGAAAAGGTTGCAAGGTCAAATCCCCGAGCTGACAAGGTACAAATATGTCGTTCTGCCCCTGAACAGGCAGTTAACCCACTGTTCCTAGGCCGTCATTGAAAATAAGATTTTTTTCTAAACTGACTTACCTGGTTCAATAAAAAGAAATCCTATCTTTATGTATATAAAATAGATTGTGGCTTATTTGGGTCTAATATATTGAAGACACAGTTCAGCAATGAAGTAGAAAAGACTAATTGGATTTATTCAGAGGTATCAAAAACAACTAACAAACATTTGCAAAAATAGATGTAAGAAATATATTACTTTAGATCAATAAATATCACATAGGTAATCAGACAGACAGCAGTCTCTGGTGAGTCTGATCCCCGTCTTAGTGCTTTAGGGGTTCTGACTCTCCCAGGGCTGTTAATAGTACAAATTGCTAACATAATTAGCATGCTAATAATGCTAACAGAGCTAGCTGCTAATAACAGTACATGATGTTAACAGAGCTAGCAGGCCAATAATGCTAACAGAGCTTGCAGCTGCTAACAGTACATGACGCTAACAGAATTAGCATGATGCTAACAGAGCTAGCGTTAGCTAACAGCTGCTAGCACTTCAGAGGCATAGTGGTGTGTCAGAGGTATCTGATGGTTGGTTGGCTGTTTCCTGCAATATTGTCAGGTTTTTCAGGGTCTCATGGTATTTTATAAAAGGCATACATTTGCATTTGAATGGGGACTTTCCAGTCCACTTTAAACTAAACCTGACTTTCCGAGCCGGCCGGTTGGCCAGAGATCAGAGATACATTAATTGTTTGTCAACAATAAAGAGCCTGAGGAGTGATTTATCCTGTGTCGTTTGCCGAGGCATTAGCGGGATTCCCTCAGGAAGACAGTTTGTCTCTGTGTGAACAAAGCTGTGGGACATTGAAAGTAATTCATGATTCCTGAGAGTCTAGTTGGTAGCAATAAATATGACAACTGTCTGTGAGTGACCAAGGGAGGGTTTACTTGCCCATTTTGTTAAGAGTTGTGTCAGGTCAACAACAAAAACATGTGATTATCAAAAGCTGCCCGTCTCGTTAAATAACTTTGCATCTTTGACAACGATTCTTTGACTACAACTTCTTCTCTTCATCCCATTAAAATACTTCTAAACTTCCTTTAAAGAATTGACCCTTTTCCCCAGTCTCCTTCAGCCATTGACCTCTCTGTCTCTTCCTATAAGTTGAGGTGTTCTAGGCAGATCTGTGGGTATCATTCACCTTCAGAAGAGGATGATGCGATAACCATACTGCCATACTGGTAGCGAGAGAAACTCCTTTCACGTCGATAGGGCAGATCTGTGGATTGAACCCATAAACTAGGCCACTTGGTTTGTCTCTCCAAAAGTGAGCCATTTTGTCCTGTGATGCCAGGATCACTTCTTTATGACCTTTACACCAGGAAGGGCAACAACGGGGATTCCATCAGTTCTAGAGCTCAATGTCTATTCAAAACTCAATGATTAATCACCTGTAGTTGAGCGACACTGACAGTACATTGTCAATGACCCTGTCACGACTAATATTGTTACAGTACAGGCACAACGACTCGACACCAATAGTGACAGTTCAGTTCAAGTCCAGGCTAAGACCGACAGCCCTCCATCTGATCCTACTATTCCCCCTAGCAGCTTGGTGAGGTGGTGATGGGGCTGTGGAGGAAGGAGAGCTGTCCGTGTCCAGCAGAGCCGTGGACGGGGATAGACACGGGGAAGTTAAAGACCGTACTGCTCTTCCCCAGGGCAGGACTCCCGGCTTCCGACGAGCAGGATGAAGTAGCCAGGAGCTGGGACTCAAACCGTAGCAGTTGGCCCATGAAGCTGAAGTTAGGACTGATGATGCTGCGGCGTTGCTTGACGAACTCAAAGGCCTCGTCCAGCTTCACGCGGTTGGTCCTCATCAGGTAGGCCAGACAGATGGTGGCGGAGCGGGAGATGCCGGCTTGGCAGTGGACAAACACACGACCGCCTTTATTACGGATGGAGTCTACAGGAGAGAGAGAAGGAGAGGGCAGATTAGTACAACTATGTATCAATACAACATATTCAACTTAGTTCTTCTGTAAGTGTGAGACAGTTGTATAAGTTATTGCCAGATTTCTGAAAGGTTTCTCTTGACTGTGTTAGAATACCATCGGTCCTTTGTGTAGCTCAGTTGGTAGAGCATGTTGCTTGTAATAACAGGGTAGTGTGTTAGATTTCCGGGACCAAACGTATGTAAAATGTATGCACACGTGACTGTAAATGTATGTAGTTCTGTTCTTGAGCTGTTCTTGTCTATTAATGTTCTGTATTATGTCATGTTCTGTGTGGACCCCAGGAAGAGTAGCTGCTGCTTTAGGAACAGCTAATGGGTATCCTAAGAAAATACCAACAGCTAATGGGGATCCTTATAAAATACCAACAGCCAATGGGGATCCTAATAAAATACCAACAGCCAATGGGGATCCTAATAAAATACCAACAGCTAATGGGGATCCTAATAAAATACCAACAGCTAATGGGGATCCTTATAAAATACCAACAGCTAATGGGGATCCTAATAAAATACCAACAGCTAATGGGGATCCTAAGAAAATACCAACAGCTAATGGGGATCCTAATAAAATACCAACAGCTAATGGGGATCCTTATAAAATACCAACAGCCAATGGGGATCCTAATAAAATACCAACAGCCAATGGGGATCCTAATAAAATACCAACAGCTAATGGGGATCCTTAACAGCTAATGGGGATCCTTATAAAATACCAACAGCTAATGGGGATCCTTATAAAATACCAACAGCCAATGGGGATCCTTATAAAATAACAACAGCCAATGGGGATCCTTATAAAATACCAACAGCCAATGGGGATCCTTATAAAATACCAATCGCTTTGGATATAGGTGGTAGATAACTGGCATATATCACCATTGCCTAGCTGTTGCCACAGCAGTTATACTAACAAGTAGCCGTTGGTATAGAAGTTACATTAACAAGTAGCTGTTGCTATAGAAGTTACATTAACAAGCAGCTGTTGGTATAGAAGTTACATTAACAAGTAGCTGTTGGTATAGAAGTTACATTAACAAGTACTGGTTGGTATAGAAGTTACATTAACAAGTAGCTGTTGCTATAGAAGTTACATTAACAAGTAGCTGTTGGTATAGAAGTTACATTGACAAGTAGCTGTTGCTATAGAAGTTACATTAACAAGTAGCTGTTGGTATAGAAGTTACATTAACAAGTAGCTGTTGCTATAGAAGTTACATTAACAAGTAGCTGTTGGTATAGAAGTTACATTAACAAGTAGCTGTTGCTATAGAAGTTACATTAACAAGTAGCTGTTGGTATAGAAGTTACATTAACAAGTACTGGTTGGTATAGAAGTTACATTAACAAGTAGCTGTTGGTATAGAAGTTACATTAACAAGTAGCTGTTGGTATAGAAGTTACATTAACAAGTAGCTGTTGCTATAGAAGTTACATTAACAAGTAGCTGTTGCTATAGAAGTTACATTAACAAGTAGCTGTTGCTATAGAAGTTACATTAACAAGTAGCTGTTGCTATAGAAGTTACATTAACAAGTAGCTGTTGGTATAGAAGTTACATTAACAAGTAGCTGTTGCTATAGAAGTTACATTAACAAGTAGCTGTTGGTATAGAAGTTACATTAACAAGTAGCTGTTGCTATAGAAGT
The DNA here is from genome assembly GCF_021184085.1 of Oncorhynchus gorbuscha. Lineage (NCBI taxonomy): Eukaryota > Metazoa > Chordata > Actinopteri > Salmoniformes > Salmonidae > Oncorhynchus > Oncorhynchus gorbuscha. Next base: position 600,250 of record NC_060195.1, on the reverse strand, counting down.
TACATTAACAAGTAGCTGTTGGTATAGAAGTTACATTAACAAGTAGTTGTTGGTATAGAAGTTACATTAACAAGTAGTTGTTGGTATAGAAGTTACTTTAGCTGTTGCTATAGAAGTTACTTTAACAAGTAGCTGTTGCTATAGAAGTTACATTAACAAGTATGTGATGAATCTGTCTACACTGGCCTCCTTGCTCAGTCAGACCAACCATGTCCACATGCTTCCCAGCTGGAAAAGTTGGCACATTTATTTTCAGTTTACAACGACCTGCCTATGAACAACTGCCTTTCAGTTTACAATGACCTGCCGTCTCTACGCTCTAACCACTAAGCTAACCTGTCGTCTCTACAGACTAGGCTAACCTGTCGTCTCTACAGACTAGGCTAACCTGTCGTCTTTACACTCTAGCCACTAGGCTAACCTGCCGTCTCTACACTCTAACCACCTGGCTAACCTGCCGTCTCTACACTCTAACCACTAGACTACCTACCGTCTCTACACTCTAACCACTAGGCTAACCTGCCGTCTCTACACTCTAACCACTAGGCTAACCTGCCGTCTCTACACTCTAACCACTAGACTACCTGCCACCTCTACACTCTAACCACTAGGCTACCTGCCACCTCTACACTCTAGCCACTAGGCTAACCTGTCGTCTCTACACTCTAGCCACTAGGCTAACCTGTCGTCTCTACACTCTAACCACTGGGCTAACCTGCCACCCCATTTATTATGACAACATTTTGTGATGTTTTTGTTCACATTGGACTTTGGTAAGTGTTTTTCCGGTTGTTCGGGCACACAAAATGTTGTTCTCAAGGCAAGCAGAAGTTGAACATCCTCTTTGCTCAGTCAGTAGGCCTACTGAACCACAGCAGGAAGTGAACAATCGAAAAGTAGGTTATTTCAGTTGCAAATCACCCTCCATATTGTTGCTAACTAATGGTGTTGCTAACTAATGGTGTTGCTAACGGCCCCAAGTCATTAATCCAGGAAGAGGGCAGTTAGATGGTTCTGTGGGGGGGTGGGGGTGTGATCAGGGGAGCTATTCCCCAAGGAGAGGGGGGCAGAAGGGGACAAAGGGGGGTTGGCTGCCCCCCTGCTGGGGTTATTAATCTGGGAGAAAGGCCGGCCGTGAGCCTGGTGGAGAAAACTACCTTTTGTCCCGACAAAACAAAGAGATGGAGGGGAGAGGGCGCTGCATTTAACCATTAGCCTCTCTCTGGGTGCGCCCCAAATGGCTCCCTATTCCCTACATAGTGCACTACTTTAGACCAGAGCCCTATGGCACCATATTCCCTACATAGTGCACTACTTTAGACCAGAGCCCTATGGCACCATATTCCCTACATAGTGCACTACTTTAGACCAGAGCCCTATGGCACCATATTCCCTACATAGTGCACTACTTTAGACCAGAGCCCTATGGCACCATATTCCCTACATAGTGCACTACTTTAGACCAGAGCCCTATGGCACCATATTCCCTACATAGTGCACTACTTTAGACCAGAGTCCTATGGCACCATATTCCCTACATAGTGCACTACTTTAGACCAGAGCCCTATGGCACCATATTCCCTACATAGTGCACTACTTTAGACCAGAGCCCTATGGCACCATATTCCCTACATAGTGCACTACTTTAGACCAGAGCCCTATTCCCTATATAGTGCACTACTTTAGACCAGAGCCCTATGGCTCCCTATTCCCTACATAGTGCACTACTTTAGACCAGAGCCCTATGGCACCATATTCCCTACATAGTGCACTACTTTAGACCAGAGCCCTATGGCACCATATTCCCTACATAGTGCACTACTTTAGACCAGAGCCCTATGGCACCATATTCCCTACATAGTGCACTACTTTAGACCAGAGCCCTATGGCACCATATTCCCTACATAGTGCACTACTTTAGACCAGAGCCCTATGGCACCATATTCCCTACATAGTGCACTACTTTAGAGCAGGGCATTGCACTATAAAGGGAATAAGATGGCATTTGGGACCTCTCTCTGGCTGCCTGCTACAAAAGCAGAGGCCTGGGTCTGTTGGGTCCGCTTGGTGGCTCCCACATGAAAAGGGACCACCTCTTTAAACTGGGGGGTCTAGTAGAGGGGTGGATGGGCTGTGATGATGTCACCACCATTGTGGTGGAGCAGGGAGTCCTGGATCAGACAGCTGCTCTGGGTTTGGAAGGAACTTTTTTCAATTTAAATCCAAGACGTTGAAAGGAGGAGAGGAGAGAGAGATGGAGAGAGGGAGGGGGTTGGCTGTTGAGAGGGAGGGGGTTGGCTGTTGCGTTGGAGAGAGGGAGGGGGTTGGCTGTTGAGAGGGAGGGGTTGGCTGTTGAGGGGGTTGGCTGTTGAGAGGGAGGGGGTTGGCTGTTGAGAGGGAGGGGTTGGCTGTTGAGAGGGAGGGGGTTGGCTGTTGCGTTGGAGAGAGGGAGGGGGTTGGCTGTTGAGAGGGAGGGGTTGGCTGTTGAGAGGGATTGGGTTGGCTGTTGAGAGGGAGGGGTTGGCTGTTGAGAGGGAGGGGGTTGGCTGTTGAGAGGGGGAGGGAGGGGTTGGCTGTTGAGAGGGGGAGGGAGGGGGTTGGCTGTTGAGAGGGAGGGGGTTGGCTGTTGGGTTGTAGTTGTTTGTTCTTCCCTGCCAAGCCAATAGCTTCTATGACTACAGCTGTGGTTGCCTTGCTTGGTGATTGTGTCCTATGTTTGACAGTTATCTAGAGCTATGAGAGAATTCAAACTGAACTAGGTAGCTACTGACAACGACTGTGATATCGTGACCTGCGCAAAGCATCAATGTTTTCACATCCCACATCTGTTTTGTAGTGAATTCTTTTTCATAACCCATTAAAGTCCTCAACTGAAAGGTGCCTAATGTGCAGAGTATCAACATCTCCAAATCCCATTTTATTAGGGGCCGGGGGTGCAATCATACATAGAACCTTACGGCTGAACCCAGAACCTTATGGCTCTGAACTATCATCTGGGTTCAGCCGTAAGGTTCTGGGTTCAGCCGTAAGGTTCTGGGTTCAGCCGTAAGGTTCTGGGTTCAGCCGTAAGGTTCTGACACTTCTGAATCTGATTTAAATAAATAAATAAATAAATAAATGAAAGAGTAACACTATTTTACCCAGATTGATCATCAGACAAATGACTGTCGTCACTGAACAACGATGTAATATATAATATATAATAATATAATAATAATAATATAAATAATATATGCCATTTAGCAGACACTTTTATCCAAAGCGACTTACAGTCATGTGTGCATACATTCTACGTATGGGTGGTCCCGGGGATCGAACCCACTACCCTGGCGTTACAAGCGCCATGCTCTAACAACTGAGCTACACAGGATGTGACAACATCCTTTACTTTAAGATGTCTTGACAGTGTTGTTTTGTTGTTCGCGTGCCATTATTGATGACTAGACTATAGCCTAGACCACCCTTAGAGGGAGGTGGCAAAGACATTCTCATTGGTCCGCCTGTATTCATTCAGGCTTGCGATTGGATTGAAGACCTTAGAGCTCAAATGGTTGAATGCTGATAGAACATTCTAGTTGAAATGTTTGTTTTTTTTCCACCTAAAATTTACTTTAAAAAATATCAAACTTCACAGATGAAGAAAACATCTAAAGATCAGTTAAATGTGAATAGCAATTTTTTTGATAAACATCTCAGATATAACCTTATAGTTCCAAGGTCTCAATATGTTTTCTTACCCAGCCACCTGAAGCTGAATAGACTGCTAGTCGCTCTGAATAGGAATGTCTGCTAAATGCCCTTAATGTAAAGACACTCACCGATAAACTCTATCGCCTCATTGAACCAGGAGGAGATATCAGCCTTGTGGTTGTCCTCTACGGGGATACTCTTGTACTGGAAGGACTCTTCAAAGTGGTTGGGGCAGTTAGCTGATACGTTGATGAGAGCAGTGATACCCAGCATGTCTATCATGTCCTTCCTGGAGGCATGGTAGGCACTGCCCAGGTAGAGGAAGGGAAGGATCTCCACTGGACCCCCCTGGAGAGGAGGAGAGGAACAGGACAGACAACAGTCAACCACCACAATAAAGATAGTCTAAGATGTCCACATCTATAGTTTGATGACACATTGACATTGTTTTGAGAGTAATAACATGTCAAAGTGTTATTAGAGAAGGTGATGAAGATACGAACGGAAAACAATGTCATATCCTATCAATACTTACACCTGTAGTAAGTACTATACCAACTTGAGGTTAGTTTAAGACGGCAGAATCTATTGTTTGACGACACACTGACGTTGGATTATTTATTATAAAGGTAAAAGTGCTGTTAAACAGTAATAACATAGAAAAGACATGTTTTAAAGAAAACCTACCTGGTCATAGAGCGGTGTACTGCATGGACTGCAGCCGGGCTCGGCGCTGTCTGGACGGGCGCTGAGGGGCAGACTGAGTCCCTGTGGAGCTGACGGCTTGGTACACATCTCTGGATACTCCGAGGAGAACGTGTCAAAACCACCTAAACAATGACAAGATAGGACGTAAGGATACTGTTGTTACCATAGTTATAAACAGTGACAGCTGTAAAGCGGCTATTTTGGAACAGTCAGTGTTGGATAAGTGACGCAGGCCAACACTATGGCATCTGTTGTGCGCCCTTCGTTATTACCACGACGCCGTAAACAATATAGAAATAAGCTAGAAATACGTTCATAACAAATCAAATAAATGTACCTGTGAGAAAGAAGACACGGGCTCCACACGGGCCTCGGCACAGAGCTGTCACCGCGAGCATTAGAGTCCCGTCCTTCTTCACTTGTCCGAAGTCTAAACTCCGATCATCCAGAAACACTACCGACTGATACTCCCCGGAGAGGAGCCGGTTCCGCGTGTCCTCGTTGGGCACAATGTGTCCCACCCCCAGCCCCCCTCTGGCCCTCCGGCGGACTATAGTACTGAAGCGGACGTTGATGGACCCGGGGATGTGAGAGGAGTTGAAGGAGAAGAATGAGCGGCAGTCCAGGACCAGACAGCCCGGGTCGTCCCCCTCCAGCAGCCCGCGGAGGGACATGGCATCGATGCTGGGGACTTCCATTATCACCATAGTAGGAGGGCGGCGGGCGTCAAATGTTAAACACAAGCACATAGGCTGTGGAACAGGCAAATAAACCCCTGGGTGTCGGTGTCACCTGCTCCTATAGAAACTGGTTTTATAATTATTTTAATTCACAAGTAGATTTCTTCTTAAA